>NC_056737.1:730339422-730401632 GCF_019279795.1 Protopterus annectens | reverse complement strand
AAAATCGGTCCCCCCCAGACTTCTGCCTGATGGTGTACTTCGGGGGCATCCTTTGAGGTTCACAAGCAAAGAGGTGGTTGATCTTCCCCTACCCTGTCTTTGGAGGAGTCCATGTTCTTGAAGGCCTTCGGCACGGGCCTATCTTCTACCTAGGTGCCCCCTCCCCCGCTGATGAGCTTGTCGACTTTATCGCCAGCAAGACGTGAAAGGAGCCAGACACAGTGGAACCTTTCCTTAAAAAAGTCAACAAATTCATTCCTCAGTCCTCCCAAGGACGGAATATTTTGGAGCAAAGGTATCCCCCTCAATACCATCATGGTGGCCGCTGCTACAAAGGAGGAGCTAGCTGAACAATGCTAGTCTGTCCATCCCCCGAGCAGGGAGTCCAGAGCGTTGGACCGTTTTGTAAAGCGTGCGTTTGCCTCAGCTACTTTCAGACTGAGACCATCTAAGTATTTAGGCCATTTTACCCGGCTTCAGAGGGATTTGGTTTCAGAGCTTGCCACTTCCCTTACAGAGTTGTTTATAGAGAATCTTAAGCTGACGTCTCCGAAGCTGTCTACTCTGACTTCCTTTGCTGATGCTTTGAGGTTAATCTCTGATTCAGTGGAGACCACCTGTTGAGCGGCAGGCACCAGTGTTGTCATTCGACTGCATTCCTGGCTTCACCTTTGCGGGTTTGCGGAACCCTTCAAAGTGTCTTTTATTAACTCCCCCTTTGTTCCACCATGTTTGGTGTGTCTTTTTTGGAAACCTTAACCCGCAGTGAGCAGGAAAGCAAGACTTTCTGCTGTAGGGTTCAATTTTCTACTCTCCAGTGGTCCTTTTCCTAAGACCCAGAAGAGAAGTAAGAAACTTTGGTTCCGGAGGGCTTTATCTTCCTTCCAGGATGGCTCTCTAGGAAACCTCATCCGCAAGCCAAAGCAAGGAATTCAATGGCAGATGGCACCCTCAGGGCAGAGGGAGTCTGCAGAACCAGGGCTCCTGTGAACACTTCTCGGGGAAGCCCTTTCGGCGTTCCCGAGATGCTGCCCGACTGTCCTGGCCTGGAGACAGTTGAGGGTGGACTCTTCCTTTACCCACTAGCCTGGACAAGTCTCACTTCTGATAAGGGGCTGCTAAGAAATGTTTCCAAGAGTTACTCTATTCTCTTTTTTCAGACCCTTCCAATTCATAAAATGTTCTTCATCCCACATTGCTGCAGTCCTAACACTTGGGTAGTCCGCTGTCCCTCGGTCGGCCCGAATATCAGAGTATAAGGCTGACGTCGGTCAAGGCGCATTTGACTGACATCAGAACGTCAGGGTACAAATGCGCATGACCGACATCATATCCTCAGTCTTTGTTGCCGCATGGTCCGATGCAGAAGCAGTGTTGCAAGTGCCGTTCGACGTTCTGAAATTTTTCGAATTCGGAGTTTCAGACCGAAGTCAGAGTTGGTTAAGTACCCGTTGAGAATATTTTGGTTTTTGCTTGCCTCAGTGGTTTACCGGATGTCAGAAAAAGTGAATAACTGTATTTCTTGTGGGAAACAGATACCGCATAGGGATTACCATAATTTGTGTATACCTTGTTTAGGACCTGAGCACGACGTTGTTGGATGCCGCTTTTGTGCTAGGTTTAATAAACGCACTATAAAGCGGAGGTTGGATTGTGCAAGGTTGGTCTTTGGGAAGCGGTGCAATTACAAAATGCCGTCGGATGCTCCGGCGCCGCTTCCTCAAAGAAGCGCAAGGACAAGGCAGTTAAACCTAGGTTAGAGTCGTCCGAACGGACGCTGGTTCTTTAGGCGTCAGTGGAACCGGTGGTTCCGGAGGCCTCTCTGGAGTCCCAGGGAGAAACTTTGATTTTACAGGATGTGGCCTCCCAGGAGGCAGGGCAGGCTGTAGGGGCTTCTCAAGTAACTGTACTCCCTCCTTCCTAAGGGGTCTAGGCCCTCTCTTCTGCTTCCAAGGCTTCTCCTAGAGGCAGGTCTAGTTTAGCTTCTGTGGGGTCACTCCCAGTTCTTCAGGTGCTGTGCCCAAGAAGCACATGCTCAAAATGGCAGAGGATTTAATTACTTTAATTAGAGGCTCTATGCCCTCCTGATAAGAGGCCTAGGATGGAACCTGTGTTGGGGATTATGAGCAGGCTTTCGGATGTGTCTGAGTCTTGGCTGAAGACTTGCAGGAGTATTCTCATTATTCTGATTCTGATGTGGATGATTCTACTCCTTCTGCTTCTCCTCCTGAGGATTTTTCTTTTCAGAGACCCTTCACTCCATGAGGGAGCATTTTAAATGGGAAGGCCAGGATTTCGGATTCCAGGAAAAGGCTTAGGGAATTTTGTTTTACCCAGCATAGGCCTTTAGCTATACCTCCTGTTCTGAATGTGGTGGAAGATGTGTTTGCAGAGGCTTCTCTTAATCCAGATTCTTTGCCTCCTGCTCCTGTTAAACCAGATAGGTATTACAGGGTGCCTGAAGCTCATAAGTATCTTTTTAAGAGTCCTAGGGCAGACCCAGAAACTGTTAGCCAGGGGCCTAAGGGTGTTAAGGCTTCTGTTGTCAAGAATCCGGTTCCTGCAGATAAAGAGGCCAGGGCCTTGGATAGATGGGGAAAGAAAGTTTATACTTCTTCCACTCTAACCATGAGAGCTTTGAATTGCCAGTTTCACATGTTGAAATATCAAAATTATCTCCTTTCTCAGTTGAAATCTAAGCTTGATGCTCTGGCGGAAGGTATTGACTGTAAAGAGTTACAAGATTTAGTGCATGTTTCTGAACAGGTGGGTAAGCATTCTTTGCAATGTGGTTTTGATGCTGTACAGGCCTCGTCTAGGGTGGCTGCCACTGGGTCAGTTCTTCGCAGGCATGCCTGGCTGAGGGATCAAAATTTATCTGACCATGTTAAAACTAGGATTTTGGATGCACCTTTGCAATCTGATGTCTTGTTTGGTTCTCCTGTTGAAGCAGTTTTAAAGAAAATGGAAGACAAGGCTAAGTCTATGCAGACTGATAAAGATTTTTTGCAGGTTCAGCCTCCAAAGTTTAGTAGAAATTGGCCTACTAAAGGGTGGACGTATCCTTCTTATGATTCCCAGTCTAGGGGTAGATCTAGGCGTGGCAGGGGCAGAGGTCAGGGCTCTTTCAGGCCTAGAACAGGGAGTTCTCCTGCACAGTCTTGAGTGAGGGCAGGGGTCAGTCCTTTCGTAAACAGACCCAATGACCTACCTTTTCAGCTGCCAGAACCTTCTCGCCTGGCAGCACCTTTGGGAGGAAGGTTGGCACTTTTCAAAGAAAATTGGAGTTTAATTACCCAAGACAAATGGGTACTGGATATCATACATCACGGTTACAGGTTTTATTTCCATACCTTGCCTCCTTTCAAAGGCATGCCAGACATTCCTCCTCAACAAAGAATAGAGGCTCACAAGCAAATTTCACTGTTACTCCAAATAGGGGCCATACAGCCGGTTCCTATGCCAGAAAGGGGCCTAGGATTTTATTCTCGCCTGTTCCTAGTACCAAAGAAGGGGAACACGTGGAGACCAATTTTGGATTTATCTATCCTCAACACTTATCTGGACATTCCCAAGTTCAAAATGTTGACGTTGCAGCAGCTTTTACCTCTGCTGGGCAAAGATCATTGGATGGTAACTTTGGATCTCAAGGAGGCTTACCTTCATGTTCCTATCAGACTAAGTTGCAGGAAGTATCTGCGTTTTCGAGCTGGGACTTCTCACTATCAGTTCTCTGCATTGCCCTTTGGCTTATCTACTGCCCAGAGTGTTCACGAAAGTTCTGGCTCAGTGATAGCTTTCTTCAGGCTAAAAGGAATACAGATCTATCCTTATTTGGACGACTGCCTGATTCTGGCTCAAGGAAGGAAGAGCTTCTTCATCATTTGGAATATGTGATAGCAGTGCTAAGATGCCTGGGGTATTCTGTGAGCGAAATAAAGTCCAGTCTAGTACCCTCACAGGACATGTGCTTTCTGGGTGTGAGACTGAATACAGCATCCC
The DNA here is from genome assembly GCF_019279795.1 of Protopterus annectens. NCBI lineage: Eukaryota > Metazoa > Chordata > Ceratodontiformes > Protopteridae > Protopterus > Protopterus annectens. The sequence continues at coordinate 730,397,630 of NC_056737.1, read as the reverse complement.
AGATGGCCTTTTTAACCCCGGACAAACAAAAGAGTCTATCCCTTTACTTCCATCAGCTATCTCATCAGTCCGGGCTGACTGCAAGGACAGTCCTTCAAGCCTTAGGGTTCATGGCATCTTGTATTCTGGTGCTTCCCAATGCCAAACTGCATATGAGGAAGCTACAATGGTATCTCAAAATGTATGGACACAGCACTGCCAGGATCTGGACACTGTCATTCAAATAATACCTTGCATTCAAAAGGAATTTTTGTGGTGGGCTCAGGAATGTCACCTAAACAAGGGACTCTCTGTGACCCGGCCAGAGGCGAGTCAGATTTTAACGACAGATGCCTCAGACATAGCTTGGGGAGCTCATCTAAATGGAAAGTGGATACAAGACAAGTGGCCTGCCAGACTACAGCATCTACATATCAACATGAAGGAGATGTTAGCAGTCCAGTTTGCATTAATAGCTTTCAAGGATTTACTTCTTCCAGGGCAGGTGTTGATTCTAACAGACAACACAACTGTCATGTGGTACATCAACAAGCAAGGGGGAACACATTCTTATCCTCTATGCAGGCAAGCAATGATTTTGTGGGAGACTGCTCTCAGTTTACAACTAAGTCTTCAGGCAAGGTTTCTGCCGGAGCACAGAACTCCTTAGCAGATGTGTTAAGCAGACAAATCATGGATCCCCACGAGTGGAAACTGGATCTTCATGTATTTCAGAAATTGACAGTGTCCTGGGGAACTCAGACATAGATCTGTTCGCTTCTCCACTAAACCACCAGCTGCCAAAGCTTTGCACAAAGGTTTCATCCCACAGCTTGGAAAGTGGATGCTCTTTCTTTCAGTTGGAAAAATCTTCATGTGTATGCCTTTCCACCTCTGCCTCTCCTCCCAAGGGTACTTCTGAAGGTCAGACAGGACAAACCAAGGATGATTTTGATAGCTCCAGATTGGCCTCGACAGCACTGGTACCCACTACTGAGAAGTCTAGTCACGGAAGCCTCCATGGCCTTTGCCTTTGATTCCACATCTGTTGTCCCAGGAGGACAGTCATTTGTTCAATGTCAAACTTCACTCTCTTCACCTAACAGCATGGCATATTCTGTTTTAAACCATAGAGGGTCTCAACTTCCACAACAAGTTTTGAATGTGATTTTGGAAGCTAGAAGGCCTAGTACAAGGAAAGTGTACGCAGATAAATGGAAGAGATTTTTATTTTGGAGTGCAGCTAAGGATTTGGATGTTTCTGAGCCTGATTTAAGTGTGGCTCTTCAATATCTTACTGAGTTATTGGACAAAGGTTTGTCCTTCTCTTCTATTAAGATTCATGCTGCAGCAATTTCAGCTCACTACGATTGTGACCCACCATTGTTTTCTCATCCTTTATCCAAGCAATTTCTTAGAGGGCAAAGAATATAAGACCCCCGAAGGGCTCCTACTCCTGCTTGGGATCTCAATTTTGTGTTGGAGAAACTCACTCTACAACCTTTTGAGCCTGCAGCTACTGCTGAGTTGAAATATTTGTCATGGAAGACTGCTTTTTTGTTGGCCATTACCTCTGCAGGAAGGGTTTCTGAATTGCAGGCCCTTATGGCAGTTGAGCCTTTCTTAATTTTCCACAAGGATAGGGTATCTTTACGTACTAATCCTTCCTTTATGCCTAAAGTGGTTTCTAGTGTGGCTTTAAACCAAACTATTCATCTGCCTACTCTTTATGCAAATCCCCAAACTAAAGGGAAAAGATTTTGCACACTTTAGATGTACACAGGCAGTTGCGATATTATTTGGACAGAACTAAAGGGTTCAGACAATCTCAGCAGTTATTAGTTTCTTTTGCTTTGTGCTCTCAGGGCAAGCCAGTGTCAAAACAAACTATTTCTAAGTGGATTGGATTTTGCATTGCTTTCTGTTATTCCCATCATGGCAAAGAGATTCCAGCTGGGATTAGACCTCATTCCACTAGGGCTACTGCCACTTCAACAGCTTTTGAGGGGGGTGGCTACTAAGGATATTTTGGAGGCAGCCACTTGGAGTTCAGTGCATACCTTTTCTAGGCATTACCACCTTCCATTGTACTCTAAATCCAGGGCTGGTTTTGCCACTGCTGTGTTGCAGGGCATTCTGGCAGCTCCTGCTTCATTATAGTTTAGCCATCCTCCCTTACCTCTGCTTTGGGATTCTACCCAAGTGTTAGGACTGCAGCAATGTGGGATGAAGAACATAGTACAGTTTGTACCTACCATAAATGTAGATGTTCGAAGATCCACATTGCTGCAGTCCAACCCCTCCTTCCCTCTGTTTTTTGAGGTGGTTGTGTGGGTTGGGTTATCCATCTGAGGTATATTGCATTTTTGTATATATTGTATATATTATACATATTTTTGGTGTTAGGCTAGTTGGTTGTTTAGTTGTTGTCTATGGGTTTTGACCTTTCTTTTTAGGGTCTTCTGACATCTGGGGCAAGAAAAGACTGAGGATATGACGTCGGTCATGCGCATTTGTACCCTGACGTTCTGATGTCAGTCAAATGCGCCTTGACCGACGTCAGCCTTATACTCTGATATTCGGGCCGACCGAGGGACAGCGGACTACCCAAGTGTTAGGACTGCAGCAATGTGGATCTTCGAACATCTACATTTATGGTAGGTACAAAACTGTACTTTTCTCCTGGATGTCCACCCTGCCAAAGGGAGTTGGCCTATCTCGAGGTTCAAGACTTTCTTTAAAACAGAGCTATCCAAGAGGTCCCAACAGGACAACGAGGGTCTGGAACTTACTGTCACTTTTTGGTGTTGAAGAAGATTTGGGGACCTGTCTGATTTAGGACCTCAGCAAGCTAAATCTGTCAAAAAGTCTATGTTCCAGATGGTCACTGTTCAGTCCATTCTGCGCCTCTTCCGCAAGGATGACTGGATATGCTCAGTGGATGTCAAGGACGTGTACTGTCCTATAAAGATCGACAGATGCTCCAGGAGGCACTTGTGCTTTGTTAGGTGCCACTCATTACCAGTTCAGAACCCTGCCCTTTGGACTCACCACAGCCCCCTGCGTGTTTACCAAATGTATGGCAGTGGTGGCAGCACATCTCCGGCTGCAAGGTTTCCAGATATTTCTGTAACTGGATGATTGGTTTCTCATAGCTCCCACAAGGCATAGACTATCAATGGCAACCAGGTATAGCCTTTATCTTTTCCAGCATCCTAGGCATCACTGTGAATCTGCCCAAGTCCAATCTTGTTAGATGTCAAAACCTGAAGTTCATCGGGGTCCAGTTCGACATGATTTCCAAAACTGCAGCACTGTCTCCCCGCAGGATTCAACTCCTTTGAAGTCAGGTTTCTCTCTTACTGGAGTTACAGCACCCATCTGTTCATTTATTCTCCAAGTGTTAGGTTCGATGGAAGCTGCCATTCAATTAGTTCCCCCTTGCTAGATATTGCATACTAGTGCTCCAGTGGACCCTGGCTTTCCAGTGGTCCGTTCTGGTTCAGCCCATGTCCACGACAGTAAAGTTGTCTCAGGTATGCATGAATCATTTCTCTCGATGGCTTTATTCTCAGGAACCATCTAGGCAGGCCAGTTTGTCCACCCCCGCCCAAGGCCACAGTGACCATGGATGCCTCCCTTTTGGGGTGGGGATTTGACATTTTCAGGGAAGGACAGTTCTAGGCCCGTGTTCCCCCTCAGAGACCAGTTTGCACATAAACGTCCTGGAGATGACAGCAGTCCTAACGTTGCAAACCATTCAGGAGTGCCTTCCTCTGGGGACCATAGCAATTCAAACGGACGGCATGGTGGTGGTCTGGTATGTTAACAAGGAAATGGGAACACGGTCTTATCCTCTGTCTGGAGAGGCTATGAGAGTGAGAGTATGGGAGATGTCTTTCTGACACTTTCTTCTTGTAACTCGTATTCTCGGGAGTTACAAGGAGTTGGCCGACAGACTCCGTAGCTCCGTCTTGACCCCTCACCAGTGGTCACTGAATCCATCAGTGGCAAGACAAATATTTGACCATTGCGATTAACCATACTGCAATCTTTTTGCTTTTCCAGCCAACCACAAATGCAGCAATTACTTTGCCCTGATCGTGCAGTGAGGGAGTCACCCTTGGATACTCTCATTCACGGTTGGCTTCATGGTCTTCTCTATGCTTATCCTCCTACTCCCCTGATACCCATAGTATTACAGAAAGCTCATCGTCTGAAGACCTCTCATCCTCATTGCCCCTTTCTGCCCTTGCCAGGTGTGGCTCTCCTTTCTAAGGTTTCATCTGAAGTATCCTCCTTGAATACTGCATCCTGTTCTAGATCTCATCTCCTGTCCCTGGGGGCTCCCACTCCCCAATCTCCGGGCCCTTCGTTTAACCCTATGGATGTTCATCGTGTTACCTTGCTGCAGTCATCACACTTGGGTTATCCTGTCGTCGGGCGGTCCCTCAGTCGGCCGGAATTCCAAAGTCTTGGTCCGGTGTCGGTTGCTGTCGCCTCTTCCCTGATGTCAGAGCGCCAGGGGTATATATAATGCAACCGACGCCATTTTCCCCAGTCTTTCTTGCCGCGCGGTGCCCAAAGCAGAAGCAGTTCGCAAGTGCCGGTCGGCTGACTCCTGAGATTTTCGAATTCGAATTTCAGACTGAAGTCTTCTATAAAGCTAAGTACCCCGTTAGAAACTTTTCTTGCCTCAGACCGATGTCAGAAAAAGTTAACAATTGTATTTCTTGTGGGAAGCAAATACCTCATAAGGATTTTCATTCTTATTGCATACCTTGCTTAGGCTCAGACCACGACGTCACTTGTCGGTTTTGTGCTAGGTTTAATAAGCGTACTATTAAAAGACGCTTTGAATTCGCACGACACTACTTCGGTAGGAAATTTAACTACAACATGCCGTCGGAACAACCGACTACCGACGTGCACAAAAAACACAGGGATAAGGACAGGCAGCCCAGGCCTAAGCCAGATTCCGAAGCCTTGGCTGATCCGGTCTCCGGTTCTCCGGTCCTCAGTGAGGCTCCGACACAGTCCCTGACTACCGCAGATCTGGAACCTGAGACCGCTACGGAAATTTTGACGGAATGTACCAGGCCGAAGCAGCCTTTTACTTCAGGCCCTTCCGACGACTTTGCTTCAAAAGACGTCAGTGCTACAGAAACGCCATCGGTTTCTGAAGGCGTTTTCAGACCGACAACTCTCGTCGAAGACTCCTTCTAAATCTAAAAGGACTGCACTTCAGTCTCCTGTTCAAGGCCCTATGCCTAAGAAACAGATGCTCAAAATGGCTGAAGATTTGATTTCTTTAATCAGGGGTTCCCAGCCCCCTCCTGACAAAAGGCCTAGACAAGAGGAAGATTTTGCTTCCTCTGAGCAAATGTCCATTTCCTCAGACTCCTCTGAGGACCAAGACTATTCCTTCTCTCCTTATGAAGATTCTGATGCTGAGGACTCTATTCCCTCAGCTTCTCCTCCTGAAGACTACTCCTTTGGGGAAACTTTACACAGTATGAGGGAACATTTTCACTGGGAAGGTCAAGATTACTCTGATTCAAAGAAAAAGGCTCAGAGAGTTTCTTTTACTCCCCCAACACAGACCACTTGCCATCCCACCAGTTTTGGACATTGTGGATGATGATTATTTAGAACCCCGTTTCAACCCAGACTCTCTACCTCCTGCTCCGGCTAAGCCTGACAGATAATATAGAGTGCCTGATTCCCACAAATTTCTTTACAAAAGCCCTGCAGCTGACCCAGGGTCCCAAGGGTGCTAAGGCTTCTATGGCTAAAAACCCAGTACCTTCTGAGAGGGATTCCAGAGCACTAGACAGGTGGGGGAAAAAGGTTTACACCTCAGCCACACTAGCTATGTGGGCACTGAATTGTCAATTTAATATGCTTAAGTATCAGCAATTTCTAATCTCTCAGGTAAAGCAAAGAATAACCACTCTCCCTCAACATTCTGAATTGAAAGAAGTACAGGATCTGTTGCACGCCGCTGAGCAGGTGGGCAAACATACCTTACAATGTGGGTTTGATTCTTTGGAGGCCTCCTGCAGAGCAGCTGTCACTGGGTCTGTTATATGTAGGCATGCTTGGTTAAAGGAACAAACTCTGCCTGATCATGTTAAAGCAAAACTACTAGATGCTCCCTTACAGCAGGATGTTCTTTTTGGAGTTAAAGCAAAAGAAGTTTTAAAGAAAATGGAAGATGAGGCAAAATCTATGCAGACAGTCAAAGATTTCCTACAAGTACAACCCCGCTTCAACAGAAACTGGCCAACAAAAATTGGTCCTTTCCAGCCACTGACAGACCGCAGAGGGGTAAATACCAGACGCCCAAGGGGCAGAGGACAACCACAAGCCCAGTATAAACCTCGCCAATGGGGCACTACAACACAGAAGGGAGGAGAAGACAGGTCTCAATCCACCAGAAGGCAAACTCAATGACTTGCACCTCATCTGGCCAAGCAATACTCTTTTGGCAACCCCCTTGGGGGGAAAACTCGCACTTTTTACAGACAACTGGCTCATATTCACAAAGGACAAATGGGTCCTAGACATAATTTTACAAGGATACAGATTCCACTTTCACACCTTGCCAATGAAAAGAGGAATGCCAAACCTGCCACAAAATCAATGGGCAGAGGCACAAAAGCAAATTACAGCTCTCATGGACATGAGCCATTCAACTGGTACCTACTCGAGAGCAAGGCCAAGGATTTTACTCAAGACTCTTTCTAGTGCCCAGAAAGGACAATGCCTGGAGACCAATTCTGGACCTTTCAATTCTAAACACTTACAAGTACCCAAATTCAAGATGCTAACACTACAGCAGCTACTTCCCATGTTGGGCAAGGAAGCATGGCTAGTAACGTTGGACCTCAAGGAGGCATACCTGCATGTCCCTATCAGACAAAGTTGCAGAAGATACCTCCGTTTCATTGCAGGTTCACCCCATTACCAATTCTCTGCACTGCCCTTTGACTTATCTACTGCGCCCAGAGTCTTCACAAAATGCCTGGCACCAGTAATTGCATACTGCAGACAAAGAGGAATTCAAATCTATCCATACCTGGACGACTGCCTCATCCAAGCAGAAAGCAAAGAGATTCTCTTACATCATCTGGCCTTTGTAAAGCATCTACTAAACTGCCTGGGATACACAGTAAACGAAAAGAAATCAAAACTAGTACCCTCACAAAAAATGACATTCCTGGGTGCCAGCTTGAATACAACGGCCCAGAAAGCTTATCTTACGCCAGACAAGCAACTACAACTGACTCAATATTTCAAGACAATGGCAACAAAGACCCAATTAACTGCAAGAAAAATTCTGCAGGCTTTGGGCTTCATGGCATCTTGCATACTAATAATACCATTTGCAAAGCTGCATATGAGGAAATTATAGTGGTACCTAAAAAGCGTATGGTCTCAACACAGCCACAGCTTGGACACAATGATATCTCTCATTCCCTGCCTACAACAGGAATTTCTATGGTGGTCACAGGCATGTCACCTCAACAAGGGTCAGCCTTTCACCTTGCCCCCAGCTAGGCAGACTATCACAACAGATGCTTCAGACTACGCCTGGGGGGCACACATGGCAGGACAATGCATTCAAGGCCTATGGACTGCAGATCAAAGAAATCTGCACATAAATCAAAAATAGATGCTAGCTGTACAGAAAGCTCTGACAGTTTTCAAGGATCTATTACATCCAGGACAACTTGCAATAAAGACGGACAACACCACAGTAATGTGGTACATAAACAAGCAGGGGGGGGGGTACACATTCCTACCCTCTATGCAGGCAAGCAATGATCTTATGGAACACAGCTCTGGCCTACCAAGTCCAGTTACAAGCTCAATTCCTGCCAGGACAGAAGAACACATTGGCAGACTACCTCAGCAGAAACAACAAAGATCCCCACGAGTGGAAACTAGATCCACAAATATTTGCAATGATAACTCAAAAATGGGGCCTTCCAAACATAGACCTGTTTGCCAGTCCTCAAAACTACCAACTGACAAAATTTTGTACAAGGACATTCCACCATCAAGGTTGGAATGTGGACTCTCTCTCTTTCGGTTGGAAAATCCTGATAGCATATGCCTTCCCACATTGCCTCTCCTCACAAAGGTTCTTTTGAAGGTCAAAAAGGAGAGACCACGACTGATTCTCATAGCCCCAGACTAGCCACCCCAGCACTGGTACCCGCTATTGAAAAATATGGCCCACAGCCCACCATGGATATTGCCTCAAATACCCCATTTGCTCACACAACAAAACAGATTCTTCACAGCCAGCTCAAAACTTTAAATCTGGCTGCATGGCAAATCAACTAAACATCCAACCAGCTCCTTTTTCACAAGCAGTTCTGGATGTTATTCTGGAAGCCAGGAGGCCAAGCAACCAGGAAGGCTTATTCGGACAAATGGAAAAGGTTTTGTGCCTGGAACCAAGCTAAAGGCCAAGACACAATTCAGCCTCACATGCCTCACATTCTACAGTATTTAGCTGAGATGTTGCACAAAGGACTTTCCTTTTCCTCAATTAAAATCCATGCTTCAGCTATTTCAGCTCACTACAACACGGATCCACCTTTATTTTCACATCCTCTTCTAAGGCAGTTCCTCAGAGGGCAAAAAACATTAGACCACCCAGGAGAGCTCCTACACCAACATGGGACCTCAACTTTGTTCTGGAAAAACTAACGCTACCTCCCTTTGAACCAGCTTTCTCTGCAGATCTTCAGTTCCTATCATGGAAGACTGCCCTGCTCCTAGCAATAACTTCAGCTAGGAGAGTCTCAGCTACAGGCACTAATGGCAGTGGAACCTTTCCTCATTTTTCATCAAGACAGAGTTTCTCTATGAACTAATCCTTCCTTTATGCCTAAGGTGGTTTCCAGTGTAGCTTTAAATCAAACCATCCACTTACCCACCTTCTTCCCCAATCCACAGAACAAAGGTGAGAGACTCCTGCATTCCTTGGACATTCACAGGCAGCTTCGTTACTACTTGGACAAAACTAAGGCTTTCAGAAAAACTGACCAGCTCTTTGTATGCTATGCTACAGCTTGTCAAGGGAAGGCTATATCTAAGCAAACCATTTCTAAATGGATAGGTCATTGCATACGTTTCTGCTATACCCATCATGGGAAACCAGTTCCTGCTACCATTAGATCCCACTCTACCAGGGCAACAGCTACCTCTACAGCCTTTCTCAGGGGGGTTCCAACCAAGGAAATTTTAGAAGCTGCAACTTGGAGTTCAGTACACACCTTTACCAAACACCATCACTTACCTCTTTACTCTAAGTCCAGGGCGGGCTTCGCCACTGCAGTTCTGCAGGGCCTTATTGCCTCCACTAACCCTCTATGATACCTCCCCCTACCTTAGCTTTGGGATTCAACCCAATTGTGATGACTGCAGCAGGGTAACAGAATGAACATAGTACAGTTTTGTACCTACCATAAATGTAGATGTTAGAGTGTTCACCCTGCTGCAGTCCAGGTTACCCTCCCTCCATCCCCTCTGATCTACTGACAAAATCTCTTCTATGCCTTACTGATGTATTTGCTTATAGCTGAAGGGATTTTGTGTTTGTGCAGTGTTCACTCCATTTGGTACTAATTCTGACCAACTTTTTGGGGGCACCTGACATCTGGGGCAAGAAAAACTGCAGAAAATGGCGTCGGTTGCATTATATATACCCCTGGCGCTCTGACGTCAGGGAAGAGGTGGCAGCAACCGACGCCGGACCAAGACTTTGGAATTCCGGCTGACTGCGGGACCGCCTGACAACAGGATAACCCAAGTGTGATGACTGCAGCAGGGTGAACACTTGAACATCTACATTTATGGTAGGTACAAAACTGTACTTTTCTCCAGTTCCAGTAATCCTTTCATAGTCCAAGCTTCCTTCCCCAGTGAAGAGCATTATCTTGGCTTCACAAAAGCCATCTACAAAGAAGGTCTATTCAAGTAAATGAAAAAGGTTTTCTATTTGGGCTAGACAATGCAATCTGGATCCTTTTTTGGCCCTTAATCCTGATATTTTACTCTTCTTGTCTTCTCTTTTTCAGGATGAGCCAAGTTTTTCTGCCATTAAGCTCCAGTTAGCGGTCATTTTTAATCCTCATCTGAATGAGGAGCCTACATTTTCTTCTCAGCTGTGCAAAGCCTTTCTGAAAGAGGTTGTCTTAGACCTACTGTTAAGGATCCGTCCTTGGCATGGGAGTTGACATTGGTGCCACAATCCCTGATGCAAAAACCTTTTAAACTGGCTGCAGCTTGTGATAACAAGTTCCTTACTTGGAAGACTGCCTTTTTAGTTGTTGATACCTTTGCCAAAATGGTCTTGCAACTCCAAGCCCTAAGCATTAAACCTCCATTCATGATCTTTCATAAGGATAGTGTGTCTCGACGTATTACAAATTCTTCCTTTCTTCCCAAAGGGGCTTCGGAAGCTAACCTTTAATCATTCTCTTCAACTACCGATATTCTCTAATTACTGTAATTAGGGATAATATATCTTGTATTGTTTAGATGTCCACAGGGAATTGCGTTTTATCTGAAAAGGGCTGAGGAATTTAGGAAGTCGGATTAGCTCTTTGTGGCCTTCTCTCAGAACAGAAACGGCCAGGCAGTTTCCAAAGTGACTAGTTCTAGGTGGATTGCTAGTTGTATTTCCTAGATATGACGGTAGGCTTTTGAAATTATCCAGACCGGTTAAGGCCCACTCTACTAGGTCTGTTGGTATATCTTCTGCCTTGGCTAGACTTTCTCTGGATGAGATTTGTGTTTGCTGCAACTTGTTCTAATCCACACTTTCATTTCGCCCTACAAATTGGACTTGTCTAGGAACAGTGCTTCTTTTGGTTCTTCTGTGCCCCGGCATATCCTTCCTTGAGGCCACCCAGGATACATAGTAGCTGGGGACTCTGACCCATTTATGATGAATAATGACAATGATAGCATCGTACAGAGTTGTGTACTTAGCATAACTTGGCATGTGTGCTATCCAGTGTCATTATTCATCAGATGCCCGCCCTTCTTCCCCTTTCCTTCTAGGGGTTTTGGCAGGCCGGAGTGGCTGGTGTTTTGGAATGTTTTGATCTTTGCCCAGTTTCTTGTGTTTCCATTGGTTTAGCAAACTCTAAGGGTAAGAAGATAGCAGGGGATTATGGGAAGGGGAGAAGCTTGAGCGCTCTGGATCTGTCTGATAGTTGCTGGCTCAGATCAGAGGTTTGATCCAAGACCCATTTATGATGAATAATGACATTGGATTGCACAAATGCCAAGTTATGGAAAGTACATAACTCTCTCCTGGCCACTCATTACCAATCTGGGCTTGCAGATAAGCGTTTGAAACGCAGCTTCGACTCTTGTCACACAGGATTGTGCTTTAGACTACCTTTTAGATACAGCTGTTCAAAGGCATCCTGACACAGGTGAAAGTGATTTTTGTGTCTGGAAACTTTCCTGATCTTCTCTAATCACTCAGACTGCAGCCGGAGAATATCTCTGGATTTTAGGGTTCATGACTTCTGATTTTCATGATTCCTTTTCCCAGGCTATAAATGAGAAATTCAATGATTAAATAAAAATGAGATCCCAACATTCCTACCTTCTGGATTTTTCAGATTCCAGTTTTGGGCTTTATCAAGAAAGCACTGCAATGGCAGAGGCAATAAGACATCTCAGTTTTTGCTTGGGAGGAGTTTTTTGGGGGGGTTAAAGGTGTGAGACTTGTGGGAGATGGTTCAGACTGCCCAAAGCACGTAAGTTTCAGAGATCGTAGTAATGATCTATGCTATAGAATTTCTTCATGACCTGTGATATCCAGGCCTATTACATGTGATTACAAACTACATAAACAGGGGGCCCCAAGTCTTACCTCCTGTGCTTGCTGGCTACGATGGCTTGGCATTAGCTTTTACAGCATTATATAACCCTCCAAGCATCTTGCTGTCGGAGCAAAATGTAGTGGCAGACAAAATGTGCAGGACCAGAACAGACCCTCACAATTGAAAAGTGAGCAAGGTCTTCCAGGAATGGATCCAGTTGTGGGCAACACCTCAAATAGATGTTTGCCTTCTTTCAAAACAGAGAACCAAGTAAATTCTACACCAGGACTCCTTGCGGGCATGCCCGCAAGACCAATGTATTTTCATTCCTATGGTTGAGAATGTTCCTCCTTGCATTTCTACCCTTTAGACTGATACCCAGGGTCATTCTGGCAATTTCACAAGGACCTCCAAAAAAGTATTGCGGTGATTCCTTTATGGCCCAGGCAACATTGGTGGTTGGTTCTTATGGAACTGGCCAAGGGCATTACCACAAGCTTTCTTTCAGACTAGGTCCACCCACACAAAGCGCAGGGAATTTAATGCACTCCAGTCTCAAACAACTTCAACTGATTGGCTGAATGATTCAATTCTGATACCTTTTTGGGTACTTTTTTTCTTGGGGACAATACAGCTGGTACTAAAGAAGGCAAGAAAAACTGCAAGTAAGAAATGTTATGTTAAGCACTGGAGAAGATTTTTTTAGTTGGAGCCTCACTATAACCAAAGCCCTATCTGAAATTGGGGTCTATTTTATATATTCAAATGCTTAATTGTTTGAATCACTAATGATCAAACTTTAGTGATCGAACAATTAAATGTTTGAATATATTAGAAATTAAAAAAAAAAAAAAAAAAAAAAAAAAAAAGTAAAGTAAGGGTGTAATCAGGGGGAAGCCCCCCTTCACAACCCCCGCTAGTTAAATGTACCAACTCAGAGATTGCACTTCAGTGTGCTACAGTGCAGAAATGGAAATTTTTCCATTTCCCACACTGTAGCATGATCTTTGAGCTGGTATATTTAAGTAGTGTGGGGTGCACGGAGGTTTGCCCCCCTGGCTTTACACCCTTTAGTTTTTTTCTTTCTTAATTTTTTTAAATATTCGAACATTTAAATGTCCGATCACTAAAGTTCGATCTTTAGTGATTCGAACATTTAAGCGATCTGAAGTAGTTACTTCATTTGCTCTGCAACTTGTGGGTATCGGATCCGACCCGGCAGCTTTACTAGCTAAAAGATCTGAGCTCCTGGCTCCTCCCCTTCACCCATAATCCCCTGCTACATGCTCCCTTTCCCCAGATCGAGTTTGCCGCGGCTGTAAGAAGCTTCTAGTGAAGAGCTCCTTAGGCTTTGGTGATATCTTTTCAATGAATCTTTGTCAAAAATTAGAAAAAAAAGTTTAATTCTTGTTGGTGTGTGAGTGGTTTAGCTCCTATTCGTTGAGTGATGGCCTTAGTTTTATTTTTTTGTGGTAATTTTTAGTTTTTATACGTTGTTTTTGTCCCTCCCCTTAGTGTGTGGGTGTGTTAGTGTGATAGCTGAAGGGTCCAAAGCCGTCTTTTCTAAGTGCACTGTGTGTGGCCATAAGCTTTCCCCGGCTGATGGCCACACTCGGTGCGTTTTGTGTCAGGGGGTGGCCCACTTATCCACTAGCTGCCAGATATATGCAGCGTTTAACCCCCGGGCCATCAGGGATAGGAAGAACAAGTTGTTCCTGGCGGGCTTGTTACCGCAGGACACTTCTTCCTCTCCCTCTAAGGCACAGGCTGCTACTGCAGCCCCCGTGCCTTTAGGACCCTCGACTCTGCCTGGGACTCGACCTCCCTCTGCTGCGCAGAGTTCAGGGGACTCGCCTGCCTCTTCGAGAGAGAAAAGGCATAAGGAGAAGGATAGGGACAAACATAAGTCATAAGAGGCGGGCTGAGGCTCATCCCTCAGCCCCACCATCTAAAGTTACTAGTCCCTCTACGAGGGCCTCCAGATCCTCTCCCTCTCGGCTCCGTTCGCCTCTTTTTCGCCGGAGGAGGAGTACCGGTCGTCGAGTCGGCCCTCTCGGCCCGCCTCGACGACATCTTCTAGGTCTACAAGAAGCCTGACCGACGCGGGCATGGATCTGATGATGCGTCTATTTCTGCAGACTCAGATGCAGATGGGGGTGCTCCTGCCCCCCCCCCCCCTCCAGGGGGAGTGCATTCCCCTTTTTGTCCCGATCACTCCTTCTCCAACCCGTTTTCGGGTTTTGGAGTGATCAGATCTGGGCCCTTTCGGAGTCTGGGATTTGTTGGCGCCGATAGTTCCGGTAGCTTCGACGCAGACTGTACCGTCGAGCGTGTCGGATCCTAGCTCTCGGGGCCGAGAGCCGAGTGTCGGATCCATAGGGGTTGGTGTGTCTTCGGTGCCCTTCAGGTCGGAGCACACTTCCCCCTCTGATCCGACCGCTTCGGCTCCGACACCGATCTCTGCTTTGGAGCCGAGGAGACTATTTTCAGAGCCTGGGGAAAGCGGCTCACCTTCAGCTTTTGAGGTAGTGGAGGGGGTTTTGTCAAGGCCTTCCAGATCCCCGGTCCAGGCGTCTGATCCTTCCGCTCCCCCTATGCATTTGGGTCTGTCCTCCATCATCTGACCACTGGGACAGCCTGCTCAAACCCTCCAATTAGTTGCCTTAGAGGAACAGGACCCTGTAGGTGAGTCCTCCTCTGATAGTCCCACCGAGGAGGTCCCTCGCAAACGGAAGTGTAAAAGGAGGCACCTGGACTCCCCTGAGTCCCTCACGACAGACACGGATTTGGATGAAGGGGAAGGTTCCCCAAGGTCACCCCCTGAGGATGTCTCCTTTGGAGACATCATGGAAATGTTGCGAATTAGAGGGGGTGGTCTGCCCAAAAACCATTCTCGGACGAGTCCGTGATTCTGGAGGCGTTTGAGGCAGGCCCGTCTACCTCCTGGGTGTCGCCCCCCCCCCCCGGCTGACCCCCTGGTAGACTTAATTACTACCAGGGTGTGGAAGGAGCCCGACACCGTGAAGCCCATTCCAAGACGGCCAGACAAAATTCTTAGCCCTCCCTCTGATAGGCAGCCCTGGTCTAAGGGTTCAGCTGTTGATGCCATGTTTGTGGCGACTGCCACGAGGAAGGAACTCGCGCAGGAGAGTTCCTCGGTCCACCCTCCGGATAAGGAATCTCTGGCGTTGGACCGCATTGGGAAGCGGATGTTTGCTTCAGCCACCTTCTCTGTAAGGGCGCTGAACTACATGGCACACATTTTCAGGCTACAGCGAGACCTAATAAAGGAATGCGCTGCAGCTCCCCCGGAGTCCATGATGGTCTCGAATAAGAAGACTTTCTCGACTCGTATGGCCACTCTGAAGCCTATCTCGACCACATCTGTGCGGCTACTCTCCCATGCTACGGAGGGAGCTGCTAGAGCTAGGGGAGCGGGGGTCGTCTTGCGGCGTCACACCTGGCTCTGCCTTTGTGATTTCGCGGAACCCTTTAAGGCGTCCTTCGCGAATGCTCCCTTTGACGGTCCTTCGCTCTTTGGCAAGACCGTATGTGAGACGCTGGTCCAAAGCGAAAAGGATGGGAAGACGCTGTCTGCCGTCGGAGTCCGCTTCTCTAATCCCCAATGATCCTTTTCAAGGAATCAGAGGGGACAAAAGATGTGGTTCCGGAAGTCTCAGCAGTCCCGTCCAGCTTTGGACCCCTCGTCCTTCAGAGGCAGAGGAGGACATGGTGGACGCCGGCCCAGAGGCAGAGGAGGGCCGCGTAGCTTTGGGTCTAGAGAACCGTTCTCGGACAGGCCCGCGCAACAGCCCTGAGGGCTTACCCTCTCTGGAGGCAGTCGGGGGGCATTTGTCGGAGCACCTACTAAATTGGGAGTCCATCACGACGGATCGATGGGTACTCCGAATCATATCCAGAGGGTATTCCATTCCCTTCCTAAATCTTCCACACCCCATGAAATGCCTTCCCGACGTCCCACCCGATCAAAGGGAGGTGGCAGCTTCAGAGATTTCAAAGCTGCTAGAAAAAAGAGCCATCCAGCGCGTCCCCCCAGACCAGTTCGGATTGGGCTATTACTCCAGGTTCTTTTTGGTGCCAAAAAAGACTGGGGACTTGAGACCAATTCTAGATCTCTCTTCCTTGAACCTGTTCATTCCCAAAGAGAAATTCTGGATGGTCACTCTTCAATCAGTTCTCCCCCTCCTTCGGGAGAACGACTGGATGTGCTTCATAGACCTCAAAGATGCATACTACCACATTTTGACGGACAGATGATCCAGGAGGTTTCTCCGCTTCTGGCTGGGAGTCTGTCATTATCAATTCAGGGTTCTTCCATTCGGCCTCACCTCAGCCCCCAGGGTGTTCACCAAGGTCAGAGCAGTGGTTGCAGCCCACCTGAGACTCCAAGGCATTCAGGTCTTTCTATACCTGGACAACTGGCTCCTCATCGCCTCCAACAGGCATCAACTGTGTGTTGCCAGGGATTATGCTCTAACTCTTGCCCTGAGTTTGGGCATTTCGGTAAACCTTCAAAAGTCCTTTCTTCATCCTGTGCAGGTTCTGGAGTTTATAGGGGCCAAATTGGACACTCGCCTCTCTCGGGCCCTACTAATTTCGGACAGGGTGAACAGTTTGTCATGTCAGGTTATAGCCCTCATTCAGAACCCGGCTCCATCGGCAGAGTTAGTCCTGAGAGCACTAGGCTCTATGGCGGCGGCAATCAGTCTTTGTCTACGAATGAGGATTCTGCAATGGACCCTTCAAGTCCAATGGTCTCTGTTGCTACATCCGTTGAACACCCCTATTCCCCTGAACAGGGCTTGCAGGGACTCCCTCCTCTGGTGGCTTCGCTCACGGGAGCTGTGAGAAGGGAGACCCTTTGTGATGCCTCCGCCCCAAGCCATGTTGACCACAGATACTTCTCGCCTCGGGGGGGGGGGGGCATTCTTCGGGCAGAACTGTCCAAGGCACGTGGACTCTCTTAGAGACTGCCTTGCATATCAATGTCCTAGAGATGACGGCAGTGCTTCTGGCGTTGCAAGCGCTCCATGACTTTCTTCCTCTAGGGACTATTGTGGTTCAAACAGACAACATGGCAGTAGTCTGGTACATAAACAGGGAGAAACCAGATCTTATCCCCTTTGTCAGGAGGCTATGAGAGTTTGGGAGTGGGCGATATCCACCAACCGCTTTCTGGTAGCAACGCACTTTCCGGGTCGGTCCAACATTCTGGCAGACAAACTGAGTCGTGTGATCCTCACACCGTACGAGTGGTCTCTCAAACCATCAGTTGCGAAACAGATCTTCCTCAAATGGGGTCTACCTTGCTGCGATCTTTTCGCTTCTCCGTCAAACACAAAGTGCAGCGAGTTTTTCGCAATACTTCTCCCACCAGGGGAGAGCCCCAGAGACGCTTTGGTTCATGCTTGGCCACCCGGTCTCCTCTATGCTTATCCCCCCTTCCTCGTATGGTGAAGTTCATTCAGAAAGCACGTCGGTTGGGGAGCAGAATTATCCTCATAGCCCCATTCTTGCATCGCCGGATCTGGTTCCCATGTCTGCGGTCTCACAGTGTAGTTCCTCCATGGATCTTAGATCCCATTCCGGATCTGATTTCGCATCCTGCGGGATTGCAACCCCCGAACCTGGTAAACCTCAAGCTCGCGGCTTGGTTTATCCAGTTCCACTGATGGCAAGGACTCCTGGCATCTCATCACCAGTAAAGGCCATTCTGGTAGCGGCTCACAAGCCTGCTACCAGAAAAAATTTACAGTAGTAAATGGAAGTGTTTTTCTGTCTGGGCTAAGGACAAGGGCCTAGATCCCTTTACCGTCCCTATTCCGGCAGTTCTTGATTTTCTGTCACACATTTTTTTATCAAGGAGCCAGTGCATCTACAGTTAAAGTACAATTGGCAGCCATTCCCATTTTCATGTGGGGGATGGACTGGGATCTTTAGCTTCTGCGAAGATATGCAAAACCTTCTTGAAAGATATTTTTCTTTTGAAACCACCAGTTAAGACTGCGGTCCCACCATGGGACTTAACTTTGGTTTTACAAGCATTGACAAGCCCACCTATTGAGCCTGCTGCCTCAATTCCATTAAAGTTCTTATCATGGAAAACAGCCTTTCTAGTTGCTATTACTTCAGCCAGGAGGGTTTTGGAACTTCAAGCCCTTTGCATGAAACCCCCTTATCTAATTTTTCATATGGATAGAGTGTCTCTCAGGACTTAACCCTTCCTCCTTACCAAAGGTGGCTTCAGAGTCAAATATTAATCAGTCGATTAATTTACCAGTGTTCTTTCCCAACTTTCAGAACAAAGGGGAATACAAATTACACAAGTTGGATGTACATAGACAACTACGTTTTTACTCGCATAGGACGAAGGATACTCACAAGGCTAATCAGTTGTTTGTGTCCTTTGCCAAATCTGCTCTGGGTAGAGCTATTATCAAAGTTACCTTAGCAAATTGGATTTCACAGTGCATCATTCATGCGTATGTAGCCTCAGGTAAATCTGCTCCTATCTGAGTCCATGCCCACTCAACCCGATCCATAGCCACATCAGCAGCCAGGGTTCCTCTGGACGTCATATGTTCAGCAGCTACTTGGTCCTCTTCCCATACATTCATTTCTCATTATAAATTGGATATGATATCCAGGAGTAGGGCTTCCTTTGGCTCCGCGGTGCTTCGGAATATCCTTCCTTGAGGGCCTCCCAAGGTTTTAGGTAGCTGGGGACTCTGTCCCACAGGTTGCAGAGCAAATGAAGTAACTACTTCAGATAAAGAAGTTATGTACTCACCATAACGTTCCATCTGAGTAGGTACTTCATTTGTCTGCAACCGACCCCCCCCCCCCTTCCATGCCCCCTAACCATTATCGTGGCTCCTGATCATGATTGAGATTGTTTCATGTGTTTAGGCATTATTTGGTCCTCTGTCGAGGGTCTTAGTTGTTAGATTAAGCAAACTCGATCTGAGAAAAGGGAGCATGTAGCAGGGGATTATGGGTGAAGGGGAGGAGCCAGGAGCTTGGATCTTTTAGCTAGTAAAGCTGCCGGCTCGGATCCGAGGTCGAATCCGATACCCACAGGTTGCAGACAAATGAAGTACCTACTCAGATGGAATGTTATGGTGAGTACATAACTTCTTTTTCGAATATATAAAATAGACTCCTGAAATTATTACCTCTGGTTCTGAAACATGTGTCCACCATTATCCAATGGCCTGCTTACTTTTTGGGCAAAGGGTATTTTATCAGCCATTTCAGCATGTGAAAGGGTGTGCACACTTGCGCAACCAGCTTATTGTTTGATTTTTATTTTTTATATTTTTTCCCCTAACAGATTTGCTTGTTTTTCAATTGAATTGTGCAGGTTATAGGCTGCATTAAAGGTGGGAAAGTTTTGAAATGATTTATTGTAGTCTTATTTTTTTATATTACAAAAAACTGGCATTTTAGCAGCGGTGTGTACACTTTTTATATCCACTGTATGTATAGAATATAAACTAGGGGTGCAGCATTTATTTTGGTGTGGTGGGCTGCAGGGGAAGGTGTGTGGTCATTCAGAAATGATCCAGCAATGTTTTTACAAATGACTGTATCTGAGTAGTTGAAGGGAAGGAAGGAAAACTTTTGTCCTGCAGTTAAGATGTACTCAAATGATCGGTAACCCAAGTGGCAACCTGTGCCATCTGATGCAGTTAAAATAAATAAATTTAAAAAAGTGTCCCCCACCCCTGGCCTTGCACTTTTTTAAGGCAATAAATATCAGTGCCCCCTTGTGCTGAAGCCATCTCAATCTAAGAGGCTAATCCTGTCATCAAGCCAAGCACCTATAATGCATGCAAGGTTGACATCCTGCAGAAAGTTTAAAATAAGGTTCTTTGCCTGCTACAAGCCTTGTATTGTGTGGCTACTAGAAGATCTGTCTTACTCACCTACCAAAGATGATGTGCCGGAATCTTGTTGCAGCCTAATGGAAAGAATGAGCCTTCTCATGCTTTTTATGTGCAGGCACATATTAAAAATCTGAATGTCTGGCATGGGGGTGTGACTAGGAATCACCATAAAAGTCTGCTTTTGGTATTTGCTCTTATTTTTATGTAATTTATTTCAAATTTGCAGACATTTTTAAATTGTCTTAGAAGAATAAACTAGGGGTGGAAAGCCAAAAGACTGAACCTGCTGTAACATGGCAGCCAAGGACCAGTGCTGTGGGTCATAGTAAAAATTTGTCCGATGTAAAGTAGTAATTGGTGAACACAAAGGTAAAACTGCAGGAAAATGAGTCTGGGTAAAACAAGTTACAAGTCCTGAATAATAAATTCTAAGTACAGACAGCTGAAAATTAAAAAAAAATGTCCATAGAATAAAAAAAATGGTAGTAAATATGACCGGAGAAGGATCAGTCAAGTTAAAGAACTAGTATATAGAATGTATTTTAGCATTTGTCTTTATAGTAAACTGAGGCAGAAGTGCAAAGTCCAGTATATTGGTACCATTGTTAACCTGAGCCAGAAAGTTAAAATAGAAAAGTCAACAGGATTTTAATAACAAGCCATGGTCAAAGTCCAAAACCCTCCAATAAATGCACAGAAGTAAATACAAAGGTCCAGAATAGCAGCAATTGAATCATACTGCAAGATCCTGGGAAAAATGATTGGAGCAAGCAAAGCAATCCAGAAGTACAACTTTGGATCAAGCTGGGGGATATTTTCTGTCACTCTTCAAGTTAACTCCAAACTCTGGTCACTGGAATATCGCATATAATGGGCTTTTAATGTGACACTAATTGAACTATACTGGGCTTTGATGGTATGATTATAGATTCCTCATGCATAGGGGTACAGGTGACAGTAAATGACTTGGAGGGGGGAGTGGGGGGGGATTAGCATGTTCCAAAAATTAACTTTTTTTCTATCCAAGATTTCTCTGGAAAACCTAGAAATGCCAGCTAGATGTTAATAACATTTAAACAATAAACAGTCCAGCCAAGGTAACTGTCATTTAAAAATTGATTTGTCGAGAGAGAGAGCAGTCTAATGTCTCATTTTAAAGTGCAGCTGCTGTATTACAGACTCACGAATAGGTACTGATAAATGTTGCAAGATTGATTTGCACCATCCATTCAGGAAGTACTTGTGATGGAAGTGCAAAGATAACTGAATGGAGTAATCATTGCTAAAGTTGCAAAACCGACTACAATAAACTACCTCAAAGGTTTTCTGCAGTCACACATTTCAAAAAAGAAACAATGAACCAGAAAAGCTCACTGGCATAAGCTCCCTTAGGTATTTGAAGTTAAGTGTTTCAAGTTGTGGCTCTACTGTGTTTTTCTGTTGAAAAAGGGACTTTGTGGACTAGTAATATTTACCAGTAATTGCTGCTTGCTTTCCCTAGGAAAGGGGCACTATTTTCAGCTTGACCATGGAACAGACTATTGGACCCATGGTCAGTCCTCCTTTAAGTTACAAAAAAAAAAAAATTAAACAGCTTTTGCAACCGCAGCAGGCTAGCAGTTTGTCTAAGCCTCAGGCAAGTAACTCTTCTGTGACCATCTGTTGTACCTCACACCTCTGCTGTTTTACCCCGGATTCCTCTGGTGTGTAGCACCTACAACCAGTATGGACTGGGTTTAGCCATGTCCACTGTGGCTGTTGGGGTCCTCTCAGTGAGCAAGGAAGAGCCACAATTGTCTGTCCTGGGAAGAGGGGGGGGTCCTCTCAGTGAGCAAGGAAGAGCCACAATTGTCTGTCCTGGGAGAGGGAGCAGGGAAGATGTTCTTCATCTCACATTGCTGCAGTCCTAACACTTGGGTAGTCCGCTGTCCCAGTCGGCCCGAATACCAAAGTATAAGGCTGACGTCGGTCAAGGCGCATTTGACTGACATCAGAACGTCAGGGTACAAATGCGCATGACCGACGTCATATCCTCAGTCTTTTTTGCCGCATGGTCCGATGCAGAAGCAGTATTGCGAGTGTAGGTTGGCGTTCTGAAATTTTCTGAAGTCGGAGTTTCAGACCGAATCAAAGTTGGCTAAGTACCCCGTTGGGGAATATTTTGGTTTTTTCTTGCCTCAGTATTTAACCGGATGTCAGAAAAAGTGAATAACTGTATTTCTTGTGGGAAACAGATACCTCATAGAGATTACCATACATTGTGTATACCTTGCTTAGGGCCTGAGCACGACGTTGTTGGCTGTCGCTCTTGTGCTAGATTTAACAAACGCACTATTAAGAGAAGATTAGATTGTGCCAGGTTAGTTTTTGGGAAGCGTTGTAATTACAACATGCCGTCGGATGCTCCGACGCCCGCTTCGTCTAAAAAACGCAAGGACAAAGCAAAGAGGCCTAGGGTGGAACCTGAGCTTGAAAGTTTTGAGCACTGTTCGGAGGCTTCTGAGTCTTCGGCTGAAGACTTGCAGGAGTATCCTCCTTATTCTGATTCTGATGTAGATGACTCTACACCTTCGGCTTCTCCTCCTGAGGATTTTTCTTTTTCAGAGACCTTCATTCCATGAGGGAGCATTTTAAATGGGAAGGTCAAGATTTCTCTGATTCTAGGAAAAGGCTTAGGGAATTTTTGTTTCTACCCCAGCATAGGCCTTTAGCTATACCTCCTGTTCTGGATGTGGTAGAGGATGTTTTTGCAGAGGCTTCCCTGAACCCTGATTCTTTGCCTCCTGCCCCAGTTAAACCGGACAGGTATTATAGGGTGCCTGAAGCTCATAAGTATCTTTTTAAGAGTCCCAGGGCAGACCCAGAAACTGTTTCTCAGGGCCCTAAAGGTGTTAAGGCTTCTGTTGTTAAAAATCCTGTTCCTTCTGATAAAGAGGCAAGGGCTTTGGATAGATGGGAGAAAAAGGTGTATACTTCTTCCACTTTAGCCATGAGGGCTTTGAATTGCCAGTTTCACATGTTGAAATACCAAATTTATCTCCTTTCACAATTGAAGTCTAAGGTAGATGCTCTGGCGGAAGGTATTGAGTGTAAAGAGTTGCAGGATTTAGTTCATGTTTCTGAACAGGTGGGTAAGCATTCCTTGCAATGTGGTTTTGATGCTGTACAGGCCTCTTCGAGGGTGGCAGCCACTGGTTCTGTTCTTCGCAGGCACGCCTGGCTCAGGGATCAGAATTTAGCTGAACATGTAAAGATGCTCCTTTACAATCTGATGTGTTATTTGGTGCGCCTGTGGACGCAGTTTTAAAGAAAATGGAGGACAAGGCTAAGTCTATGCAGACTGTTAAAGATTTTTTGCAGGTTCAGCCTCCAAAGTTTAGTAGAAATTGGCCTACTAAGGGGTGGACTTATCCTTCTTATGATTCTCAGTCTAGGGGTAGATCTAGACGTGGTAGGGGCAGAGCTCAAGGTTCTTTTAGGCCTAGAGCAGGCAGTTCGCCTGCCCAGTCTTCTGGTGAGGGCAGGGGTCAGTCCTTTCGTAAGCAGACCCAATGACTTGCCTTTTCAGCTGCCAGAGCCTTCTCGTCTGGCAGCACCTTTGGGAGGAAGGCTGGCACTTTTCAAAGAAAACTGGAGTGTTATTACCCAAGACAGATGGGTATTGGATATCGTTCACCACGGTTACAGGTTTTATTTCCATACCTTGCCTCCTTTCAAAGGCATGCCAGACATTCCTCCTCTACAAAGAAAAGAGGCTCACAAGCAAATTTCTCTGTTGCTCCAGATAGGGGCCATTCAGCCGGTTCCTGTGCCAGAAGTGGGCCTAGGATTTTATTCTCGCCTGTTCCTAGTACCAAAAAAGGGAAACACGTGGAGACCAATTTTGGATTTGTCTATCCTCAACACTTATTTGGACATTCCCAAGTTCAAAATGTTGACGTTACAACAGCTTCTACCTCTGCTGGGCAAAGATCACTGGATGGTAACTTTAGATCTCAAGGAGGCTTACCTTCATGTGCCTATCAGACTCAGTTGCAGGAAGTATCTGCGTTTCCGAGCTGGAAATTCCCATTATCAGTTCTCTGCATTGCCCTTTGGCTTATCTACTGCGCCCAGAGTATTCACAAAGTTCTGGCTCCAGTTGTAGCTTTTTTCAGGCTAAAAGGAATACAAATCTATCCTTACTTGGACGACTGTCTGATTCTGGCTCAAGGAAAGGACGAGCTTCTTCAGCATCTGGATTATGTGATAGCAGTGCTAAGATGCCTGGGCTATTCTGTGAACGAAATAAAGTCCAGTCTAGTACCCTCTCAAGACATGTGCTTTCTGGGTGTGAGACTGAATACAGCAGCCAAGATGGCCTTTTTAACCCCGGACAAACAAAAGAGTCTATCCCTTTACTTCCATCAACTATCTCATCAGTCCGTGCTGACTGCAAGGACAGTCCTTCAAGCATTAGGGTTCATGGCATCTTGTATTCTGGTGCTTCCCAATGCCAAACTGCATATGAGGAAGCTACAACGGTATCTCAAAAATGTATGGACACAGCACTGCCAGGATCTGGACACTGTCATTCAAATAATACCTTGCATTCAAAAGGAATTTTTGTGGTGGGCTCAGGAATGTCACCTAAACAAGGGACTCTCTGTGACCCGGCCAGAGGCGAGTCAGATTCTAACGACAGATGCCTCAGACATAGCTTGGGGAGCTGATCTGAATGGAAAGTGGATACAAGACAAGTGGCCTGCCAGACTACAGCATCTACATATCAACATGAAGGAGATCTTAGCAGTCCAGTTTGCATTGATGGCTTTCAAGGAGTTACTTCTTCCAGGGCAGGTGTTGATTCTAACAGACAACACAACTGTCATGTGGTACATCAACAAGCAAGGGGGAACACATTCTTATCCTCTATGCAGGCAAGCAATGATTTTGTGGGAGACTGCGCTCAGCTTGCAGCTTACTCTTCAAGCAAGGTTTCTGCCAGGAGCACAGAACTCCTTAGCAGATGTGTTAAGCAGGCAAATCATGGATCCCCACGAGTGGAAACTGGATCTTCATGTATTTCAAAATTGACAGTGTCATGGGGAACTCCAGACATAGATCTGTTCGCTTCTCCACTAAACCACCAGCTGCCAAAGTTTTGCAAAAGATATCATCACACAGCTTGGAAAGTGGATGCTCTTTCATTCAGTTGGGAAAATCTTCATGTGTATGCCTTTCCACCTCTGCCTCTCCTCCCAAAGGTACTCCTAAAGGTCAGACAAGACAAGCCAAGGATGATTTTGATAGCTCCAGATTGGCCTCGGCAACACTGGTACCCATTACTGAGGAATCTGGTAAGAAAGCCTCCATGGCCTTTACCTTTGATTCCACACCTTTTGTCTCAGAGGGACGGTCATCTACTCAATGTCAAGCTTCACTCTCTTCATCTAACAGGCTGGCATATTCTGTTTTGAACCACAGCAGGTCTCAACTTCCTCAACAAGTTTTGAATGTGATTATGGAAGCCAGAAGACCTAGTACACGTAAGGTGTATGCAGAAAAATGGAAGAGATTTTTATTTTGGAGTGCAGCAAAGGATTTGGATGTTTCTGAGCCTAATTTGAGTGTGGCTCTTCAATATCTTACTGAGCTATTGGACAAAGGTTTGTCTTTCTCTTCCATTAAGATTCATGCTGCAGCAATTTCAGCTCACTATGATTGTGACCCACCATTGTTTTCTCATCCCTTGTTCAAGCAATTTCTTAGAGGGGCAAAGAATATAAGACCCCCACGATGCGCTCCTACTCCTGCTTGGGACCTCAATTTTGTGTTGGAGAAACTTACTCTACAACCTTTTGAGCCTGCGGCTACTGCTGAGTTGAAATACTTGTCATGGAAGACTGCTTTTTTGTTGGCCATTACTTCTGCAAGAAGGGTTTCTGAATTGCAGGCCCTTATGGCGGTGGAGCCTTTTTTGATTTTTCATAAGGATAGGGTATCATTACGTACTAATCCTTCATTTATGCCTAAGGTGGTTTCTAGTGTGGCTTTAAACCAAACTATTCATTTGCCTACTTTTTATGCAGATCCCCAAAATAGGGTGGAAAAGATTTTGCACACTTTAGATGTACACAGGCAGTTGCGTTATTATTTAAGCAGGACTAGGGATTTTAGGCAGTCTCAGCAGTTGTTTGTTTCTTTTGCTTTGAGTTCTCAGGGCAAGCCTGTGTCAAAACAAACTATATCTAAGTGGATTGGGTTTTGCATTGCATTCTGTTACTCCCATCATGGCAAAGAGATTCCAGCTGGGATTAGGCCTCATTCCACGAGGGCTACTGCCACTTCCACAGCATTTCTAAGGGGGGTGGCAACTAAGGATATTTTGGAGGCAGCTACTTGGAGTTCAGTGCATACTTTCTCCAAGCATTACCACCTTCCTCTCTATTCTAAGTCCAGGGCTGGTTTTGCCACTGCTGTGTTGCAGGGCATTTTGGCAGCTCCTGCTTCATTATAGTTTAGCCATCCTCCCTTACCTCTGCTTTGGGATTCTACCCAAGTGTTAGGACTGCAGCAATGTGAGATGAAGAACATAGTACAGTTTTGTACCTACCATAAATGTAGATGTTCAAGATCCACATTGCTGCAGTCCAATTTCCCTCCTTCCCCTCTGTGTTTAGGGGTGGTTGTGTGGGTGAGGTTCTATTTTTTGTACATTTGTATATATTGTACATGTTTTAGGCACAGGAGTGTTTTGGTGTTTTTTGGTTTTGGCCTTATCTTTTTAGGGTCTTCTGACATCTGGGGCAAGAAAAGACTGAGGATATGACGTCGGTCATGCGCATTTGTACCCTGACGTTCTGATGTCAGCCAAATGCGCCTTGACCGACGTCAGCCTTATACTTTGGTATTCGGGCCGACTGGGACAGCGGACTACCCAAGTGTTAGGACTGCAGCAATGTGGATCTTCGAACATCTACATTTATGGTAGGTACAAAACTGTACTTTTTCCCTGTTGTATCTGAAAGCTGTGCCCATTCCTGGGGAAACTGCTGATACCATTAATGCCACGGTCACACTCATTTTTCCTGTCATAAACAGAAAGCCAAGCATGTATCTACTCCTCTTCATATCTTTGCACAGGAGTAGTTAGCTGGGTCTGGCTCAGGGTTTAATTCAGACTTTTGATCCTTATAAAATGGTTTCTGATAAAATAAATTGTGATTCCTCTCTTCCTGAAGAGATTCAAGATCCTGTATCTCAAACAGGAAGAGACCTGGGTGGAATATAGTTGTTACCCCCCCCCCCCTTTGGATTTCTGATTCTCCCTGTAAGGTTTTCTAGGTTTAATTCAGACTTTTGATCCTTATAAAATGGTTTCTGATAAAATAAATTGTGATTCCTCTCTTCCTGAAGAGATTCAAGATCCTGTATCTCAAACAGGAAGAGACCTGGGTGGAATATAGTTGTTACCCCCCCTCCCCCCCCCCTTTGGATTTCTGATTCTCCCTGTAAGGTTTTCTATTTTTCTGAGAATATTGCTAGAATGTGCCAGTGTTTTCATTTGGACAACACTGATGTTTCTTAGTCCCTCAGAAAATACTATGAGTTGTTAAAGGAGGATTTTCCATTCTCCCTGTTCTGTTGGCTTTAAGAGGATGTGCGTGTTACTGCCTGCAATTTTCCTGATAGCCTGCTATACCCCTATAAAGGCAGACAGGATGCATAAAACTTCTCAGTCTGACTATATTCCCAAGCCTGACCCAAGAGTTATAGCTTTATTTGATCTCACTGCTGCTAAACACACAAGTTAATTCCAATCCTACTCTTTCTGATAAAGATGGGGAATTTACTGATGGGTTTGAGGGGAAAAGTGTATACTTTTGCAACTTTGATTTTCAGAAGTTTGAATTGCCAGGATCATATGTTAATGTTTGTTCTGACAAAGTGTGAAACTGAGGAATGTTTTAACTTCAGTTGTGAGAAAAAATCTAGATCTGAAGTAGTTAACTTCATTTTATCTGGAACCTGTGAGTATTCGTTTCCGAGCCGGCAAATTATTTTCTAGCATCTGCTCCAAGCTCCTCCCCTACCCATAATGCAACACCATCTTCTGCCTTCCCCCAGATCTCGTTTGCCGTGCCACAGTGAGCATCGTGGTCTCTTTGCTCCGAGCTCAGGGATAAGTAAGTTGGGATTGTTCTTCCTATTTAGTGTGTCTGTGAATTTTAGTGTATCATAGCTCCCTCATTAGTATAACGCTTTGTTCGTCCGTTCAGAAAAAAAAAAAGAAAAGTTTTTTGTCTTGTCAGTTGCTTTTAGGCCCACTTTCCTGCAGCGTGTGTGTGTTGTATTCTTTCTGTAGGGAGTGGCGTTCAGTTTTGGACTATAGCTGATCAGCCTAAATCAGTTTTCAAAAAATGTACAAAGTGTGGCCACAAGCTCTCACCAGCTGATGGTTACAGACCCCCGCTGCATTTGGCATCTACTCCCTTTATCCTGTCTCAAGGACAGCGCGTGCCAGGGAACCCCCAGGTTATTCCCTCTGAGGAGCCCCCTGCGGCTCACGAGACCTCTTTTGGAGTGTCCCACTGAAGAGGGCAACCATAAGTTCCAAGTGCAAAAGGAGGCACTTGGACTCTCCTGAGTCCCTCACTACGGACACAGACTGAGGAGAAGGTTCCCTCAGGTCACCTCCCGAAGATGTCTCCTTTGGAGACATTATGGAGAGTCTCCACCAGAGGGGGGAGGTTGGTCAGCTCCAAAACCTTCTACGAATGAGTCCTTGTTCCTGGAGGCCTTTGGCACGGGCCCGTCTACTTCCTGGGTGTCTCCGCCAGTGGATCCCTTGGTGGACCTTATCACCACACGGGCATGGAAGGAGCCTGAGACCGTAGAGCCCATCCCCAAACGCCTTGACAAGATTCTGTCTCCTCCCACCGACAGACAACCGTGGTCTAAAGGAGCCCCCGTTGATGCTATGGTAGTTGCAACAGCCACCAAGAAGGAACTAGCACAGGAGAGTTCCTCAGTCCACCCTCCGGACAAGGAGTCCAGGTCGGTCGATAGGTTTGGGAAGTGGGTTTATTCGTCAGCGACTTTTTCCATCCGTGCGCTGAACTATTTGACACATGTCCGGCTTCAGCGAGACCTTGTCTCAGAATTCGCTGAGTCGCCACCAGAGTCCTTATTGCAGCAGGACAAGCAACTGTTCTCCATGAAGAAGTTGACTCTGAAGTCGGTATTGAACACGTCCATGCATCTCCTTTCCCACGCTACAGAAGGAGCGGCTAGGGTGGCTGGGACAGGCGTAGCCATGAGGCGTCACGCCTGGCTCAGGTTGTGTCAGTTTGCGGACCCTTTCAAGGCGTCATTTATTAATGCCCCCTATGATGGTTCCTTCCTTTTCAGGAAGACAGTACATGACACTCTTGTCCAGAGCTAAAAAGATGGGAAAACTTTGTTTGCTGTTGGGATCTGCTTCTTTAACCCTCAGCGGTCCTTTTCTAGGAATCAGAGGGCAAAAGAAGATGTGGTTCCAGAAATCTCAGTTTTCTGGAGAGTTTCAGGACAACTATTCCCCCCGAGGCAGAGGGAGACAGGATTGACACCAACCCAGAGGTAGAGGGGGTCCTAGGAATTTCGGGTCTAGAGAACCTTTTTCTGACAGGCCCACCCAACAGCCCTGAGGGGTTGCCCGACTGTCCTACTCTGGAGGCAGTCTGAGGGAGATTGTCATTGCACCCAGCGGCATGGGAGTCCATAACTGCAGATCGTTGGGTGCTACAAATAATATCCAGAGGCTACACTATCCCATTTGTTACCCAGCCGGGGCCTACAAGACACCTCCCGGATGTTCCACCCACTTACAGGGAGGTCACAGCTTTGGAGGTTTTAAAGCTACTTTAAAAACGAGCTGTCAAACTGGTCCCCTTCGGCCAGTCCAGATTAGGAGTTTACTCCAGGTTATTTTTAGTGCCAAAAAAGACGGGGGACCTCAGGCCCATCTTGGACCTGTCAACCCTGAACCTGTCCGTCGCCAAACAAAAGTTCCAGATGGTCACCTTACAGTCCATTCTACCTTATCTCTGAGATTGCGACCTGGATGTGCTCGTTAGACCTCCAGGATGCCTACTACCATATCAAAGTTCGCAGAAGCTCCAGGAGGTTTCTTCGCTTCCAGCTGGGAGGCAGTCACTTCCAGTTCAGAGCTCTACCCTTCGGTCTCAACACAGCCCCCAGGGTGTTCATCAAGGTAATGGCAGTCGTAGCAACTCACCTGAGGCTTCAGGGAATTCAGGTCTTCTGTACCTAAATGACTGGCTCTTCACTGCGTCCACCAAACGTCTTCTGTGTCTGGCCCGAGACTACTTTCTTCTCTTGGCAGATCGATTGGGGATTACAGTCAATGTTCACAAATCCCAATTGTAACCAGTACAAGTTCTAGACTTCATCGGGGCATGGCTAGACACCTTGCAGCTAAAAGTTTTCTTAACACCAGAAAGGATCTTACATCTCAGGTGTCACATAGCTCAAATAGTGAACCTTAAACTTCCAAAGGTGAGCGATTGTTCTCCGGGCTCTGGGCTCCATGGCTGCCTCTATATCTATTCTTCCTTGCACACGCCTTCATATGCGGGTTCTTCAATGGACTCTGGCGGTCCAGTGGTCATGGCTAGATCTGCACATGGATTTTCCAATCAGGATCAGTCACACCTGCAGGAATTCCCTCCTTTTGTGGCTAAGTTCACCGGAGGTTGCAGCGGGACGCCCCTTCTTGTCATCCCCAGTCCAAGCCGCAGTGACCATGGACACCTCCCAACTCGGGTGGGGGGGCATTGTTTGGGAAGGACAGTCCAAGGCATGTGGTCCCAGACAAGAGACCAAGTTGCACATAAATGTTCTAGAGATGAAGGCAGTGCTTTTAGCATTGAAAGCCTTTCACACTATCCTCCCTCTCGGAATGATTGCACTTCAGAGTGTGGGAGTGGGCAACTTCCGGTCAGTTTCTGATTGCAGAGCACAACCTGGGACACCCCAACATTTTAGCGGACAGATTGAGTCGGGCTATTCTGATGCCGTACGAGTGGTCTCTGAAACGGTCAGTAGCGGAGGAGATATTCCTTGCATGGGGACAGCTTTGCTGCAATTTCTTCGCATCTCTTTCCAACGTGAAGTGCAGCAAGTTCTTCACTCTGATTCCCTCCCCCGGGGATCCCCCCTGAGATGCTGTAGTCCATGTTTGGCCCCCCGGGCTTCTGTATGCTTACCCTCCATTACCACTCATTCCGAAGTTTCTTCAGAAAACTTGCCGACTGGGGTGCAAAGTGATCCTCATTGCCCCATTCTGGCCTCGCCATGTTTGGTTTCCCTTCCTTTGGTCTCATCTTCTAGCTCTTCCATGGATTCTGGATCCCTGCCTGGATCTAATCTCTCATCCTTCGGGTGCCTGCCCGCCCAACCTGGACAGCCGCAAGCTGACAGCTTGGTTGCTCCAGTTCCATTGATTGCCAGGACTCCCGGTCTTTCATCCCCTGTAAAATCTGTACTAGTGGCCTCTCTGCTTCCACTAGGAAAGTTTATTGCAGTAAATGGAAGCGTTTTTCCATTTGGGCATCTCGCAGGAACCTGGATCCTTTTACAGCCCCTGTTCCGGTGGGGTTAGATTTTTTGACTCTCATCTTTCAGCAAGGAGTTAGCTTCTCCACAGTGAAAGTACAGTTGGCAGCCATATCTAATTTTCATGTTTTGGAAGATAACATCGCCTAAGCTTCTTCTAGGCTTTGTAAGGCTTTTCTCGAAGGCACTTTTCTTTTGCGTCCTCCTGTCAAAGATTCGGTGCCACCTTGGGACCTTACCTTCGTCCTCCAGGCATTGGTGGCTCCCCCCTTTGAACCTGCAGCTTCAATGGATCTAAAATGTTTGTCTTGGAAGACTGCCTTTCTAGTGGCCATTACATCAGCCAGGAGGGTTTCTGAGCTTCAGGCTTTGTCTGCCGTGCCTCCTTATTTGGTCGTCCATAAGGTTAGGGTATCTCTCCGTACAAATCCTTCATTCTTACACAGTGGCATCTGAATCAAACATAAACCAGTCTATTAATCTACCCGTTTTCTTTCCCAATTTCCAAAACAAGGGTGAATATAAACTTCACTTGTTAGATGTTCATAGACAACTTCGTTTCTGTCTTCATAGAACAAAGTCATTCTGCAAGTCCAACCAATTGTTTCTTTTTCCAAACCTCTTTTGGAAAAGGCCATTTCCAAGGTTTCCTTAGCTAGGTGGATCACTCTTTGCATTTCGTATATTTACAAAGCAAAAGGTTTATCTCCTTCTGGTATAATTAAAGCTCACTCTACCAGGTCCATGGCGACTTCTCCTGCCTTTTGGTCTAGGGTTTTTTTGGCTGACCTTTGCACAGCAGCAACTTGGGCAAATCCACATACCTTCATTTCTCATTATAAATTAGACCTGATTTCCAGAGGAAGAGCATTCTTTGGCTCTGCGGTGCTCAGGAATATCCTTCCATGAGGGCCTCCCAGGTTTTAAGTAGCTGGGTACTGTCCCACAGGTTGCAGATAAAATGAAGTTAACTACTTCAGATAAAGAAGTTATGTACTCACCATAACGTTCCATCTGAATAGTTATACTTCATTTTTCTGCAACCTTCCTCCCTCCTTCTCTCTGACCTTATCATATGCATAAGTATGTTGTTTTTTTTTTTGGGCTGAGTTGCTAATGTGTATAGTTGCAGCAAACTCGATCTGAGGGAAGGCAGGAGATGGTGGTGTGTTATGGGTAGGGGAGGAGCTTGGAGCAGATGCTAGAAAATAATTTACCGTCTCTGATCTGAATACCCACAGGTTGTCCCTAAAACCATTAGAAGCTGTCTAGCCACTTTGAATCCTTACCTTGAGAACGAAAGACTTAAAACGCCTTACTGCTCGTATGGATCCTACGTCGGAACCCTCTGAAGAGCCCCCAGTCAAGAAAGCCACAAAGAGTAGGCCTGAAGCGACTGCTGCGCCTTCCACTCCAACCGTACCTCTTGAGACCAGTGAAGGCCTGGAGTCCGAGCCAGAGTCCTTGGTGTTTCCTTTGGCAGAAGGCCCGGAGGAAACTATTACGTTACCCGAGGTCACATCCTGGAGAGAAACTCTGGTGTCCGTGTTGGCTGCTGAGGAGGAACCTAGGCTAGTTATTTCCGAGGGACCACTTGGGGTTTCCCAGATTATAGTTTACGAGGACGTGGAGTGCAGGCTGGCGTCAGGCCCTCCTACCCTGCACCTTTTTTCTCAGTCATCTCCTCCAGACACTCATAGGAAGAGAAAACAGAAATCTAAGCATATTTCCCAACCTCTGCCTTCTCCGAGCATTTAACAGCCCCTGATTGGCAGGCCTTTACCCAAGGCCTGCTCAACGCTTTCTTGGCCTTGCATCAGGGCCCAACCAGTATGAAAATCCCTGAGGCCTCTACTATCAAGGGGAGAAATCCCTGATGACCCCTCTGCAGGTGAGGATTCTTCAGAGGATGAGGATGAATCCCTCACCAACTCCTCACAAATGGCCTCTCCCCTGGGATATGCCTCCCCAGGGGAAGAGTCCAATAGCCCAGATTCCCCAGGCGAGGATCTCACCTTTGGTGAGATAATCACTAAGATGCAAGATTTCTTTTAATGAGATAGCAGCTAAGTCACTGAGACTCAAAAAAGATATGAGTTACTCCATTTGGAGTCTCCTAACCCTTCTGCTGTGCCCCCCCTGTACACCCTGCCTTTCTGGGTGTATTCATGGCTGCTTCCTAAAAACCTGATTCATAGCACCCAAGCATCCACCAGAGATGGCAACCTTTCTGTACAAGGCTCCTGCTGCAGATCTGGCAGTCATTTCCATGACTATGGACAAGACTTCAAAGTTGCTCCCTTCTACTTCTCTTCTGCCCTCTGATAAAGAAAGCAGGATGATGGAATGCCTGTCAAAGGTAGTTTACACTTTTGCCACCCTGGCGATTAGAGCTATCAATTACCAGACGCATATGACTAAATATACCCTGGCCCTCATGGCAGATGTAACTAAGCAATTGGAAGAACTCCCAGGTTCACCTACTAAGGCTGAGATCTCTTCCTTCCTAAGCTCTTGCTCCCAGGTCACTAAACATTTTATCAAATGCAGTTATGATAGTGTAGAAGCCTCTGCTAGGGCTGCTGCCTCAGGCTCTGTCATCAGGAGGTACTTATGGCTGAGACTGCAATCTCTTCCCGGTATCAAATCCAAACTCCTGGATGTGTCTCTGGACAATAGTCACCTGTTTGGTGCAGTAGCTGCTGAGCTTTTCAAAGCCCTACAAACCAAAGGGAAGGAACTGCAGGAACCCAGACATATCTTTATCCCCCTTCCCGCTTGAAAGCAGGTTACCCAGGACTCCTGGGTCCTCTCGGTCCTATAACAGGAATACTTCACATCTTGGGAGGCCAGACTCACCCCAAAAGGCATTCCTGAATCACCCTAAGACCAAATAGCTCTCTCCCCTCCAATCCTGCAGGAAATACTTGCTAAAGGAACCCACTTTGGCAAGAGGAAGAGGTTTTTATTTAAGACTCTTTCTGATCCCCAGGAAGGAAGGCCCCTGGAAGACCTATCCTGGACCTCTCCCACCTCAACACCTTCCTCAGAGTCCCCTCCTTCAGGATGCTTTCTACCTACCCTCCTACCCCGGATTCCTCCTCGGGCCGTTTTAGTGTCCTTTGACATAAAATATGCCAATTTACACATACCCATTCATCCAGTCTTCAGGAAGTTTCTCCACTTCTCAGTGAACTCTGCACATTTTCAGTTATATGCTTTACCCTTTGGGCTTTCTACAGCACCAAGGTAATTTGCCAAATTTTTGCCCCAGTGGTGGCATTGCCAGAACAAAGGGAATGCAGTTTTTCCCTTACTGTGACGACATTCTGATCCAAGCTCCTTCAGGCCCCACAGCCCTACAAACACCTAAGCTTCACCATATCCCTGCTTTTCAGGTGTAGGATTTGCCATAAACCTCAAAAAAATCCTCCCTGATACGCTCAGATCATCAGGTGCTCTTTGGGTGTCTAATTCCGACAAGGGAAATGATGGCTTGCCTACATCCAGACAAGATTGTGATGCTCACATTTTATTTCAAGGGGATTCTTCCCCTCAAAGCCATTTCAGCCAGTGAATTTCTCAGGATCCTTGGGTTCATGGTTTCAACTATCATCATGGTCCCCCTGGCGAGGGTCCACATGAGGAAGTTCCAGTGGTATCTAAGGTCAGTCTGGAAACAACACTTGCACCCACTGGAATTCATGCTTCCCATGTTGCCGTGCCTGACCAGGGAACTCGAACGCTCTTAGAAGCAGTCTAGCCGCTTTGAATCTTTGCATGGGTTGCCCCTACAGCCCATACCTCCCAACCAGGATCTTTTCACAGATGCTTCAGACACAGGCTGGGGTGCAACCTTAGGAACCTGGAGAGTGAGGAACACAAGACCCCACTCCTAACAGAAGGAGCACGTCAATATCAAGGAAAGGTGAGCCCTGATATTGGCCTAGGAAATTTTCCAGGATCATTTTCTACCAGGCACTCTGAGGTGGTACTCAGACAATACCACTGTGCTGTGGTACATCAACAAACGGGGAGACAAAGTCTTACCTCCTGTACAGACTAGCGTTGCAGGCTTGGGAAATCACACTGGGGAAACAGATCCTTCTCCAAGCAGTTTACATCCCCTCTGCAAAAAATGAGATGGCAGATTCTTTGGGAGGGACCATGACCCTGTCTCACGAATGGATGCTGAACAGGGACGTGTTTCTGGACCAGGTCCATCGATGGGTTATTTCAGATGTGGATCTCTTTGCCTCCCCCTTGAACAGACAGCTCCTGACCTTCTGCTTCAGGGTACTTCACCCAGAAGCTTGGAAGGTGGATGCTGTTGCGATTTCCTGGAAGGGGATGTACATCTATTCCCTCCTTCCCTCATACAAAAAGTCCTTAAAATACAGAAGGAACAGCTACAAATCTTGCTGGTGACTCCTTACTGGGCAAGGCAGCACTGGTTCCCTCTTCTATTTCACCTAGCCAAGGGCAGTCAACAGAAGTTACCCCACCAGATGGGCCTTCTCACACAGGACAAGGGAGCACTCTTATACCCCCAACTGTCCACCTTGAACCTCATACTATGGGTGATAGAATGCTGATTCCCTTCAGACACCTATACTCTGAGGATGTGATCCAGGTTCCGCAGGAGGCCAGAAAACCAAATACTAGAAAATCCCACCTATCAAAATGGAAGAGATTTTCATTGTGGTGTCAAAAAAAAATAACCTACAACCACTGAGTAGAGCTTCCAGTGGTCTTGTCTTATCTGTGTGACCTTATTGAAGTCTGGATTATCTTATTCCTCCATTAATGTACATCTGTCTGCCGTCTCTGCATGTCTGCCTTTAGTACCTCCTTTAGCTTCCAGGTTAGAAGTCAACATTTTTCTGAGAGGAGCACTTCATCTCAGACCTCTATGGATACCCCCACCCCCCCGTACCTTAACTTTGTACTGGAGAAATTGAAGCTCCCACATTTTGAGCAAGCCAAAGACAGCTCCCTCCAACACTGCACCTGGAAGACTGTCCTGGTGGCCATCACATCAGCGAGAAGAGTCTTGGAACTCCAGGCCCTTATGCCAGATCCCAAGGACCAGGGTATGCTTGCACACTAACACCTCTTTCATGTCCAAAGTGGTCAATGAACTGTTTTTTAATCCAACCATAAATCTGCCGACCTTTATTCCCTCTACCCAGATTAAGGCAGAGAGGATACTTCATTCCCTAGATGGTCATAGACAGCTCTGGTATTACTTGGCCAAAACCAAATCCCTTTTTAAATTTGACACTCTGTCTCCTATCACCCAAAAGCCCTGGGTCAACCTGTTTTCAAGCAAACCATATCCTCTTGGATATCTAAAACTATTTCATGTTGGTACACTACTCATGGCGAGTCCCTCTCAGCCCTTGTTAGGGCTCACTCAACTAGAGCAGTGTCCTCCTTTGAGGCTTTCCTTAAAGGACTAGATATGGCTGCTATTCTCGAAGCAGCTACATGGTCCTTTGTTCACACTTTCACTAGGCACTACAAGCTGGACTTGGGTTTCTCAGGCGAGTGCAGGATTTGCCAGAGCCATCCTAAATGGGTTTGTGAAAAGTGCTTCTGGTCCTCTTTCCCTTCCATAGGTAAGGAGCTTTTGCACTGTCCCTGATGTCATGACTATAGCAACATATGAATAGAAGGACATAGTATTGTTGTGCAAGACTTTACCACACCCTTAGATGTCCTTCTCTTTTATATATGCTGCTGTATAGTTTCCCACCCAGCCTTCTCCCTTACTGGAACATCCACTTACGCGTTGCTGACTCTAGCGGCATTCATTTCTGAGGATTATGCGTTCTGACGTCTGCTTTATACCCGACGGAGAGGAGGTGCAGGATGTTACGCACACCCTAGCGGTAGCATTAAACTTTTGTATAATGGCCGGACGTTCACAGGAGCAAACTCCCTGATGTCATGAGTACAGCAACATATAGAAGAGAAGGACAGCTAAGGTTATGGTATGTTCTTACACAATACTTTGTCTGCCTTAACCTCTGGGCTATCCACTGCACCAAGAGTGTTCACAAAGCATCTAGCTTGAGTTATAGCTCTTTGCAAGCTACAGGATATCCATTTTTTCTCATATTTAGATGAATTGCTTATCTTTGCAGAGTCTTTTTTAAATTGTCAGGAATTGCTATTTTGGGTGAGAACTCTTACAAAAGTTGGGATTCCAAGTGAACATTCAAAATTCTTTATTGACTCCATCACACAGGCTTGTGTTCCTGGGAAGTCACCTAGACACTTCAGTTAAAAGAGCTTTCCTTCCACAGGAAAAAATCTTTATCTACAACTGTTTGAGGCTTTACACTCAATTTGGTCACTAAGAGAATACCTCAGGATTTTGAATCTCATTATATCGATGATTCTCATGATACCCCCACCCAGCAAGACCCAATGTGAAAAATTCAGTGTGGTATCTGAAATCTCTTTGGCCCCAGCATCAACACCCTTCATCTTTTCAAATCCCAGTGCTGGAGTTTCTTCGGAATAGAAATCTTTGGTGGAGACAACAGATATCCTTAAATCAAGGTATCCCCTTCTCTCTCCCTCCCAGCTCCAAAGCAGTCATTCACCACATATGCTTTGGACTTTGCTTGTGGAGCAGTTTCTGGAGGGTAAAATGCAGGGGTTTTGGGACACACAGGACAGATGCAAGCACATATGTCAGCGATAATGCTGTGATCAAGGCACTCAACTCTTTAAACCGTCTTTGGTCCCTGGGACCTTTCCAAGTGGTTACAGACCATACTTAGTCATGTGGTACATCAGCAAGCAAGGGGAAACCATGTCGTACCCCCTATGCAGACTAGACATATTTGCTTGGGATATAGCTTCACAGCACTCTACAGGTATCCTACATTCTATCAGAGCAAACTTGTGTCAGGCAAACTGAGCATGACCACTGCAGACCCTCATGAATGGAAACTAGAATGGGGGGGGGGTCTCTTAAGATTTGTTCCATCTGTGAGGACTTCAAGTAGACTTCTTTGCTTCTTCTCTGAATAATCAACTGGCAGGATTCTGTTTGAAGGACTTCATGCAAGAAGAGTTGGAAGACTGATTTCTTTTCCTTGGGCAAGACTCTTCATGTTTGCTTTTTCACCCTTTCCATTAATATGCAGTGTACTCCTGAATATTCCGAATCTGGCCCAGGCAACCGTGGTTCTCACCACTTTTGGAAATGGCCACTGGCAATTACAACAAGTTTTCTCACAGTCTGGATCTACTCACATAGGAACGGGGGTGTTTGATTCACCCACATATCATTCAAACTCAAATGAGTGCCTGGATGATGGGGTCTTATTTCCTTTTAGGCACTTGTTTTCTGAGCATGTGCTACAAGTGCTAATGGAGGCAAAAAAGTCTTACTAGAAAATCCTATATTAGCATATGAAAAAGATTTTCTAGTTGGTACCAACAACATAACCAGCACCCATTCAGGTGTGGTAGTTTTCTGGTGTTGCAATATTTGAATTACTGCCATTTCAGCATATCTGACAATGGATCTTCCTTTTTTCAGTGCAGTCTGTCAAAATGTTCTTAGAAGGGGTTTTGCAAAAGAGGCCTCCATGAAAACTGGTGGTCCTTTCTTGAGATCTTAATTTTATGTTAGAGAAGCTAACACTTTCTCTCGCTGAACTAGCTAATCTGTCTGACCTGAGCAAGTTTAACATGGAAAACCGTTCTACTGAGTGCCCTAATCTCTAAGAAGGGCATCTGAGTTGCAAGTGTCTATGGTGACTCAACCCTATCTTGTTTTGCATGGGGTCAGGATTTCTTTGAGAACTACTACTACTTTTATGCCTAAAGTGGTATCCGAGTTTGTTTTAAGGCAAACTGTGAAAATCTTTTTCTTTCCTGAAACTAAAAATGAGGGAGCAAGAATACTCCATACCATGGATGTTCAGACAACTCTGGTACTATCTTGACAGCACTAATTCTTTTAGATCTTCAGGTTAATTTTTCATTTCTTGTGAAGGAAGGTAAGGAGCAGCAACCTTTGTCAAAACAGACTTTTTCTAAATTGTTGTCTGAAGCTATTGCATTTTGATCTGATGATGTCCTTTTCATTTTTCTCAACTATTGGGTATTGGATCCAATATCTAATTGGACTCTGCCACATTCGGGAGACTCTGATCGAATTCTTGAGCTCCTCCCTCTGCTCAGAATACCCCAGTCAACCTGCTATACCTTCGATCTCATTTGCCGCCATATCGCTACAGACATGGATGCTTCTCAGAGTGCTTTTTTGAGCATTTCCTTGTTGTAAGTCAAATTTCCAGTTTTGGATCTACGCAAACTAAATCAATTTGTAAAAAAGTTGAAGTCCTGAGTAGTCATGGTTCAGTCTATTCTGCCGTTTTTATGCAAGGATGATTGGATGTGCTTCATTGACCTTCAGGATGTGTACCATCACACATTAAGATTAGCAGCCTATCTCAAATATTCCTGCACTTTTGGCTAGGGGCCAATTACAGTCAGTTCAGAGCCCTGCCCTTTGGTCTCACCACAGCTCCCAGGGTGTTTGCCAAATGTTTGACAGTAGTAGCAGCTCACTTGAGACTGCTGGGATTGCTAGTTTCTGTATTTAGATGACTGGCTCCCCACTGCTTCAACCAAACATCATGTAGGGGAATCCAATGACTACTTGCTCCAGTTGTCAGTCTCTAGGCATCTGTCAACATCTGCAAGTGTAATCTATAACCTCTTCAGAGCCTGAAGTTCATAGGTGCTCAGTTGAACAGTCAGTCAGCCTCTCTTCTGCTACATTGAGTAAGGACCATCAGGCACCAGATGGAATAAATTATTACTCACCCTTCTCTCCCAGCCAGACTTATTCTTCAGGCCCTAGGATCAATGGTAGCTGGCATAATCTTATTTCCTATGACCTGTTTCTATATACCCATTCTTCAGTGGACCCTAGCTGACATGGTCTTTTCTGATCAAACTCATTCGAGTATGCAAAGACCATCTAAGTTGGTGGATTCAAATGGATGAAGTTTCCCAAGGCTGGCCTCTTGTACTTCCACCCCTGGTAGCCACGGTAACCATGGATGCCTCCAAATTGGGGTGGGCATTTTTTGGGACAGACTGTTCAAGTCGCATGTTTCCCAGAAGAGACCATTCACACATCAATGTCCTAGAGATAACAGTCTTACCATTACTGGTCTTTCCAGTAAGGCCCTTCCTCTTGGGAAAGTTGTAATACAAACCAACAACATGTCTGTGGTTTGTTGAATCAACAAACAGGTGGGGTGGGGGTGGGGTTAGACATCCCACTCATCTCCTTTGTCAAGTGGCAATGAGTGTGTGTTAATGGGCAATCTCCTCCAACTATTTGTTATGGCAACGCACATAAGATCATAAGAGATTACTAGGCTACTGGCCCTGAGGCCCTTATAAGCCTAGCCAAGAGTTTAGCCCATATTTAGACAAGTCAACACCCGATGCCCCTGTCCAGCAGGGACAGGACATGGGTGGAATCTCTGGGGTATATTTTCTGTTTCCCATCCAGTTATCCAGGTTGTGCTTAAAAAAGTAGAAAGGAAAGAAAGCAAAAAAAAGAAAGTAGAAGGTAAAGAGGTATGCTGCTTGACGTGGAGAGTGAGTCTATCCCATAGATGGGGGAGTCTCTGGGACATACATCTGTGCCGCCAAGAAGTCCTATTGATGCCTCAGACCAGAACATACCGGGGAAATCCAACATTCTAGATCACAAATTCAGCAGCTGCATTCTGATGTCACACGAGTGGTGTCTCAGTCAGTGTGGAGAGGATTTTCCGTCACTGGGGCCAACCTTGCTGCAACCTTTTTGAATCTCCCCACCAGCAATGCTCTAGTCCATGTTTGGTTCTCCAATTTCCACTTTATGCTTATTCCGATACCTGTAATTCCCAAATTTCTACAGAAAGGACTTTGGTTGAAGAGCATGGTTATTCTCATTGCCCCCTTTTGGCCTCATCAAGTGTGGCTCTCCTTCCTTTGGTCTCACCTTTGTTATCCATCATGAATACTGGATCCCAGTCCAGACCTGCTTTCCCATCCCACAGGTATGGACCATTTGGACATTCCAGGTGTCAAGCTGTGACTGCATGGTTTCTCCAATTTCACTGATAGTCAGTCTGCCCAGGCTTTCCTCCGCAGTCTGACAGATACTTCTATCTTCCCACAAGTCCTGTACAAGGAAGATCTATAAAAGTAAATGGAAGCATTTCTCTGGGCTTTGCAGACAGAATTAGACCCCTTCACTGCTCCTACTTCTGTTGTACTAGAGTTTTTAGCATCTATTTTTTTTCAAGAAGGAGCTACTTTTCTACTATCAAAGTGCAATTGGCAGCCATATCTAATTTTCACTTGGGTGAAAATTATTCCTTACTGCCGCCTTCAAAATTGTGCAAGGCTTTTCTCAAAGGTACTTTCTTGCTTACTTCCACAGTGAAGGAAAGGGTTGGATTCTAGAAGTATTCTAGAAGCTACTGATTAGTTCTCTCTGCATATTTTTGCTAAGCACTATAAGCTTGATTTCTTCTTTAGGTCTAGATCAATCTTTGCTAGGATCATTCTCAAGGGTCTGCTGGAGTCTTTCATCTGCAACCAATCTGATCCCTTTGAAGAATCTTTAGAGTAACTTGAATGTTGGTCAGTGATGCTCTTGATTGAAGATTATCCTCTTATAGGTTTAATAAGGTAAGACTAGTCTTTAATTTTGGTTATTAACTTGCCTATCTGTATTTCTCTGAACCCGGTATAGATTACTCCAGGCTATCCAATCCTCATAATTAATATAGTGTTATCGCAGTAGAATCCCATCTGTTGATGGAATTCTCTGTTTTTAAAAGTTGGTGTCAAGGTTGCAATTCCTCTGTTTTGTGAAATTACTATGCAATAGTCTCTTGTTTAGCCTTGATGTGCATGCTTTAACCGTGTTTACTATCTATTTTGAAATTACAGTTCTGTTACATGATTTTCTGAACACAAAATGTGATGCCTAACTGCTGACCAGCATTCTTGATTTTTCTTTATAGCAAGAAGCCTTTGTACATGGATAACAACTGGACTACCTTAAAATAGTGTGCCTGTTCACTAATGCCCAGCACATGGTGGTAGGGTCATGAGGCTGAGAGAACCTTACATGGTATTCTCAGAGCTGTCATGTTAGGAATTTAATAGTAGAGATCTTGTAGCTGGCATTTTCTTCATTCCCCCAAGGCTTTGTGATCAGCCAAGAAACGATGGAGGCATAGGTAACACATTGGTATTCCTGCCAACAATTGTTAGCTTCTGCATGAGCATTCAGAAGCAGACTTATTTTGGAATTTATCACCATCTGTTTTAGTGGTGGTCTTCTTTTATTTGTGGTGGTGGTGGGGTGCTTGTAGTTGGTTGTTTTTTTACCTTGATGGTATGTCTTTCTTAAATAAGTTTACACCTAAATAGTAGTAGATCTAATGCTTGTTCTGTAGAATATTGAACAATAACTTGTGATCCAGGTCCTGAGTGCTACTTAAATGGAAGTACTGTTGGCTCATTAAGTGCTTATTAACAGGGGCTGAGATATGCAAAATATCAGTGCTACTGGAAGAAAGTCAACCTTGGATGTCATTTTGTTTTGAAAATTAGTTTGTCGTAATTGTATTAATAAATCTATCAGACCCCTTATTTTGAAGTATATCTAATTGTATGAACTACTTATTTAAATCAATATTAAAATGGAAATGGTCTGTCTGTTATATTACAGCTAGTGCCAGATCAGAGACATACCACTCTTCTGTAATATGCATACTTTACTTCGCGTCAGGGTTAATGTGACACAACTTATGTTTGCAGTTATTTTCATGTCTTCTCTCTCTCCTAAACAGTATCATAAAATAGTATGCCTTCATAAGAGAATAGTGATGTAAATAAACTTTTCAGTTTGAGCTTATTTCAGAATTAAATTTAGTGGCAGTGTACAATGATACTGTTTTCCTTTGCTCTAGAACAGGGCTTTCTAATCTTTTTGGCTCTGGTGCCACTTAGCACACAGTTTGGGAGCCATTTACAATACTTAGCAAGGTTTGGGGGCCACATTACAGTATTCAACACATCTGTCCATTCAAAACAGTTTGCCGCAGGGCATGCCAAGGATCAGATAAAATTCTTTGGTTGGCTGGATTGTGGCCCTAGGGACACATGTTGGATGTGCTGCTCTAGTATATTGTCCAATTCTAATATAATTCTCCAGCAAGCACTAGGCTAGACAAATACTTGTGTTTATCATGTACTTACCCTCAGTGCTAGATTTATCAAAAAATATACTGCATTGCTTCCACTGGCCATATAGATAATGTTCCACATCTGATGTTTTCATTGTTCCTCAACAAATGGATTCGGATCCAATCCTTGGATCTGACTCTGCCACTTTTCCTAGATTCTAGGCTCTGACTCTTGAGCTCCTCCCTTACCCATAGTGCCCCTGACCACCATTACCTTAGATCCATTTGCCGCTCTTCAAGATAGGACAGGATTTGCAATTGTTCGAGCTCCTATTTGGGTTTAGTGAGTG
This sequence comes from Protopterus annectens, assembly GCF_019279795.1. Lineage (NCBI taxonomy): Eukaryota > Metazoa > Chordata > Ceratodontiformes > Protopteridae > Protopterus > Protopterus annectens. The sequence continues at coordinate 730,353,693 of NC_056737.1, read as the reverse complement.
AATAGACATATATTTGTTTTTTCCTTTCTCTTTTTCCCTTAAATAATGTGTTGCATCATCCGTATCCCCTTCTGAGTTTTTTTTTTTCTAAACATTTATTACAGATTTTAAGGTATATCTTAAATATCATTGTTAGCTCTTTTCTCTCTTTTACCGTAACTTAAGCTAATTCTCCATATACCATTGGTGGTATTGAGGCCATTCTTTTTCCCCCTTTCTTTAAAAAAAAAAAAAAAAAAAAAAAAAAAGTCTTTGTGTGGATGCTTGTTTTCCCTTTTACAGTATGGCTGATTAAGACTACTGATTTCAAAAAGTGCACTTCCTGTGGACATAAGATCCCCAACGTTGATGCCCACAGGAAGTGTGTGTATTGTCTGGGCATGCACACTTCCTGCTCCATTTGTGCTGCCTTTAATGCTCGGGCCATTAGTGACAGAAGAAATTGATTTTGAAAGGCCTCCTTCTGATGGTACTGCTGCTGCTTCAGGGGCTGAACCCCCCTCCCAAAAATCTAAGGAGCCCTGTAAATGTTCCCCTGCTCAGTCTCCTCAATTGACACTTTCTTCTGAGCCTTCCATGAAGGTCTCCAAGAGCTCAGATCCAAACTTTTCAGATCCGACGTCTACTGTTGCCAAATATTCATAGCTGTGTACTCCCAAGATTTTCACCAGAGCTGGTGTATCCCCAAGGTTGAGGTCTCCTTTTCTTCAGGAGATTCCCAAAATGTCATCCAGGCCACCATTCACTTCTTCCTCTGTTAGGTCCTCTCAGTCTTTCCAAGTCAGAGGTTGATAGGATGATGAGAATTCATCAGAACACAGATCCAGATGGGGGGGTCCTGTCAGCTCTTTTTATTGGATTTGTGAGCCTTCAACCTTCTTTCCAGCCTGTAGTTGCTCCTTTTCCAATCTGACCTGCTGTTTCAGAGCCCTCTGATCTGAGATCCCAGAGAGCTGAACTGTAGAATCCAAAGATGCTTCTTCCTCTCCGGTTACTTCCCTGATCCATTCGGCTCCCACTCCTCTGGCACATGATGGTTGTCTGAGCCGTACCATCTGTGTCCAGTCAGAGGGGTTGACCTCTACTCTGAAACATCTGGAGCTGTTGCTTCCCCTTGGAGCTTTAGTGTTGGACAGCCCGGATCCAATTCCTCCCTAGGAGCGGAGGGTCAGAAATGGCCTCAAATTCTGTTCCAAGGGCCTTTGCTCCAGTAGGACTGTTCTCGTCATCTTCTGGTTGTTCTGCCTTAGAGGAAGTGGAGAGTTTTCTCGCACCCAGAGTAGTTTAGACTCTTGCTCCTTTGGATCCAGTCTGTGTTCCCTCTTCAGATCCTGTTTGAATCTTCTCATACTACACCTCAGGGACAGCCAGTTCAGTTGATGATCTAAGCAGTTCCTGTCAGGAAACTCCCTGGTTCTTCCAACACCTCCCCAGAGCATCCCACCTAGGAGGTTTCTCAAAAGAGATCATGCAAGAGGAGGCACTTGGATTCTCTACAGAAAATAAATCCCTCACAGAAGATGCTGATTTTGCTGAAGGGAAAGGGTCCTACAGATCTCCACCTGAAGAGGTTTCCTTTGGTGACATCTTGGAGATCCTACGCCAAAAAAGTTATCTGTCTTCCCAAACCCCTTCAAGAGGAATCTGTGTTCTTGGAAGCCTTTGGGTCTGGACCATGTATGTCTTGGCTTACACCACCTGCAGGGTGAGTTTGTAGACCTAATCTCCCACAGAGCATGAAAAGAACTGGATTCTGTAGAACCAATCTCCAAATGTCCCTGCTAGACAACACTGGACCAAGGGAATCCCCATAGACGCCATGGTGGTTGCAGCAGCCACTAAGGAGAAGCTAGCTGAGCAGAGCTCCTCTGTCCCATCCCCCTCATAGGAGGCATTGGACAGGTTTGGGAAGTGACTGTATGCTTCAGAAACCTTTGCCTTATGGTCGTTTAATTACCTGGCACAATTCACTAAGTTACAGAGGGACTTAGTCAAGGAGCTCTCGTACTCTACCCTTGAGTCCATGTCTGCAGAGAAACAGAAGTCTTTTTGCTCATGACTGGCCGCCCTGCAATCCATTACTGATAATTCATTCAGGTTAATTTCACAAACAGCTGAGGGTTCCTCACAGACTGCTGGTTCATGCATAGCCATTAGGAGACATGCCTGGATGGAGTTGAGCGATATTGCCAAGTCATTCAAGGTGTCCATCAGTGCTCCTTTTGATGGATCGTCTTGGCTTGGGTCAACATTTATAGACACTCTCCTGCAGTGAGAAGGATGGAAAGACCTTGTCTGCCATGGGAATCTGCTTTTTTACTCCGCAGAGACCCTTTTCAAGGAATCAAGTGGTGGTAGAAAGATGCAGCTCTGGATATCTCGAGGACCTTTCCAAGAGTCGTGCGGAGACTTTTCCCCAAGAGACAGAGGGGAATGCCACCCATGTGAGAAAAGGGCTCAGCAGAATCAATGGTCTTGAATGTTTCACAGATCCTTTCAGCGCTCCTGAAAGGTTTGCCTGATTGTCCCTCGGTGGAGGCAGTCTAAGGGCGCTTGTCCTTGCACCTTAAAGCTGGGGACAGCCATCATAAAAGATTTATGGGTGCAAAGGATCATCTCCAGAGGATATGTCATTCCCTCTTTACAAGTTCCCTAAAGGAAAAGAAATTATCTCCCAGATTTTCCATCATTCAAAGGTAGTTGGCAGCTCTAGAGCTTCAAAAGCTGCTGGACAAAAGTAATCCGAGCCCCCCCCCCCCAAACAAAAGAGGATTCAGAATTTACTCAAGGCTCTTTTCGGTGCCAAAGAAAACAAGAGAACCGAGACACATTTTGGATCTCTGTTATCTGAACCAGTTTGTAAAACAAAATCCAAATTCCAGACAGTAATGATTCAGTCTATTCTGTCTCTCCTACAGAAGGATGACTGGATGTGCTCTATCAGTCTTCAAGATGCATACTTATATCAAAATGAACATGCCCACCCTTCTGTATGAGCGCCAGTTATTACCAGTTGAGGCCTGCCTTTGTGTCTCAACACAGTCCCCAGGATGGTCACCAAATGCATGGCAGTGGTAGCAGCTCATCTCAGACTGCACGGATTCAGAGCGTTTCCTTATTTAGACTGGCTTTTTACAGCAATGACCAGACATCATCTGGAAAGAGCCAGGGATAACTTACTGCAATTATCTCTCTCACTGTGAATTACAGTTAATGAGGCCAAGTCACAACTTCAACCAGTTCAAGTCTTGTAGTTTTATAGGGACTTGTCTAGATACAGTCAATTGTCTAACTCATCTGCCTCTAAACAGAGTTCTACTTTGAAATTGCATGTTAGGTTCTTTGCCATCATTCTCCCCCAGCAAAAATGTTATTCAAAGCTCTAGGGTCGATGGCTGCTGCAATAACTATTACCCACTGTTCATCTTCATATGAGAACTTTTCAGCAGACTCTAGCAGTGCAATGGTCCTTTCATTGACATCCCTAACGACATCCAATAAAATTATTTCAGGTTTGCAGAAAATCCCTCCAGTGTCATCTACAGTCTGAAGAGATTTGTCAAGGGTGTCCATTTATTCTTCCTCCCCTTAACGCCACGTTGACCAGTGATGCCTCCCAGTTGGGTTGGGAGTTATTACTTTGGACTGGCCATACAAGGCACATGGTCCCCAGAAGAGACCAATTTGCATATAAATGTTCTAGCGATGAGTGTTGCAGGCTGTAAAAGAAAACACAAAGATCAATGCACGTTAGGTTCAAGCAAGGCACCCTTTATTACTTGCAGCAAGGAGACAAAGCATGTAGGTACAAGGTTTGTCTGATTTTCCATAGTTCAGCCTACAATTTTTATACAGTTTTCTACAAGTTCACAGAAAGATGCTATTAGATTTGCTGCTGACCTGGTCAGATAATTGCTGTCTTGCAAAAACATGTTTTGAGAAAAACAACCTGGCCTTGGGCTTGTTTCAGCTTTCCTTAGTTTCTCACAATTCTTTCTCTAGTTCTGATATGATACATTCAAGTTACAGTCCTGACAATACACATTCTGCTGACCATGGTGGATTTACAGACGTCCATTGTTCTTTTTTTCAGAGCTTCTAGCAGCTGCATATTTTCACACAGAATAAGCAGAATAAATGTATTAACTCATTTTAACCCTTAATGCACTAAACCTGCATATTGCAGTTATATATTTCAATACACTAAGCCTACATATTGCATTGCAGTTATACATTTTCCTAACATTTCCCCCCTTTTAATACTTTATTCTACTTTCAAAACAAGCATAAACAGTTTTTTCTTCCCTTAACCATTTCCCACTCAGGATTTGCAGTTAGGGAGTCATTCAGTTCAAGCTTGTGAAAGTATTTCTTCAGCTTTTAATCAGTACCTCTAACTCAACATTCTGATATTAAAGTCTTTGAAATTGAAGCGTCTATGCAATTTTCAACTAGTCCTTTTATACAGGGGATGCAACAGCATCCACACACCATCAGTAAGGCTGCCCCTACACAGACGGCAATCAGAATGTTCATCAAGATGCTGCCCCGACCCCCGAACCATTTTTTGGAAAAAGTCTGTCAATGGATTCCGTCCTGGTTTTGGCATAGCCGACACTTGCTGAATTATTTTGAGATGGCTGTCTATTTCATGTTTGTTGTCAGGAATAAACGAACAGCACTCCTCCTGGGTTAAAGCGCACAACCCTCCTTTCGCCGCTTGGGTGAAGTCGAGAGCCATGCGATTTTGAAGCACCACTGTCCTCATGGCTGTGAGTTCATTAGTCACCACTTCTAGGGCGGAAAAAGTCGCATTACTCATTGTTTCAAGAAATTTGGATAGTTTTCTCAGCTCCCAGATCGATTTCACTGCTCCGTATGCTGGTATTATGCCCGTCCAAGATATGACGTCATCACCCAGATCCATGTGCGACAGTCCTTTGTCACTCACATGGGCTTAAATCATGGTGATCTATCCAGGATGCATCAACTTGTCCCACCGGATTAGCGGGTTTCTTGATTTCTCGAACATTTTGAATTTTCCCCTGGGGTAGTGTCGATACATGTATTGCTGGAATCAGATATGCCAGAAAACAGCTTCCAGACGAATTGCCTGGTAGCCATTTATATGCTCTATCACCACACACGAAGTAGCAGTCAGGAATTGCGACTGAGATGTTGCTGATTTTATAGTTACCAGGCTTTTATTGGGTCATAGCCCAGAACATTTTACTATACACGATTTGATTTTCATCAACCGTTTTCTTTCTTTCAGTAAAGTCATTGCTATTGCCAACCTGTAATTGCTGGCCTTCGTTTGTCCTGGTGCAGGAATTCCCACTACAGTGATGTATCACTGTCATATTACAGGTGTTATTTCCAACTTCTGTTTTTCCGTAGTTTTGAAAGCACACTGTTCCTCTTTTTGCCTCGGGTAAAAATAGGGTCACTCTTTTAATCGATGCCACATTCACTGCATCCTTCAGTAGTGCTTGCCAGGTTTGATTCATATTTAAGGGAATCTGTATTAAGGGTATTCCTCCATGTGCAGTAGGAATAGCTGCACAGACCCAGCAATTGGAGATATTGAGGGTGTCTTCATAAGCGTGCTTAATAGCCTGAAAAGTATTGAAATTTGGGTGCCACTTTGCACGTTCACTTCATTCTACTTGTGTGGCAGAGAAGAGAAATGGCCACAATAAAAAGATTATTGCTACCAGTACAGTTAACAGGATGGTCATGCAATATTTCTGCGGGAATGATTGCTCTGCATTCCTGTTTTCTCCGGTTCCTCCAAACAGATGTATTTGGATCTTTCTTGCTTCCGTCATCTTCGCCTAGGACAAGTGATCTTACTCTCTGCCCTATAGGACCTTAGCACCGGTGATTGCTTCACTGGGTTTGAGACGGATCAGTTCCTATTGATATGACCCCCCTTTGTAGCCAGACTTTTGTGCTTAGGGTCCCGATGGAGAGGTAAGGTCTTTGTCCAGCTCGAAGTTCTTCACCAACTTGCAGTGCGTCAGATGTATCCACGAAGCTCGCTCTGCTATTTTGACTACAGTAGGTGTTGAAAGAAGCACCTGGTAGGGACCTTCCCACTTTGGCGATGCCCAGTTCTTTCGCTTCACGATTTTAATCCACACCCAGTCTCCTGGCGTCAATGCCACTTCCGATGTTTCTGAACTGCAACAGAGGTTTAGAACTCAACAACTTTTTCACATATTCAGCTAAAGTAAAATCAGCTTCCTGGTCTGATGACATGAGAGTTTTCCACTGGGGTGTATAATAAGCCCTCCCATACAGCTTCTCGAAAGGAGTCAGTCCTTTTGCTGTAGGGACGGTTCTCATGTTCAGCAGTGCCAGGGGTAAACAGTACACCCAGGTTTTCCCTGCCTCAACTATCAGTTTCCTCAGTTTGCTTTTCAGTATACCATTGTCTTTCAACCAGCCCTGCAGACTGCGGATGATATGCACAATGATTTTTTAAAGAAATACCAAAAGACTTAGCTGTTGTATGGTTTGATTTACAAAGTGCGTACCATTGCCACTATAGATTCTCTCCGGAATGCCGAACCTAGGAATAATTTCGTTAACAAGTACTTTTGCCACTGTAGCTGCATCTGGGTTTTTGGTTGGAAAGGCTTCCACCCATCTGGAAAACATATCTATAATGACAAGGCAATACGTCTTATTCTCATATTTGTTCAATTCTATGAAATCCATATAGATAGTGTGAAACGGATATGGTGGTGTGGGAAAACTCCCTTGCTTGGGCTTGATCGCCCCCTGTGCATGGTGTGTGTTACAAATCTGACACATTAAACTAAATTTTTAAGAGTAGTTTGTAAATCCGTACGTTGTGAACACTTGGTTCACCAGCTGTATCATCCCCCCTGTTGAGACATGGCACTGCCCATGGCTCAGCAATGCCGCATAACGGAATAAATTAGAGGGTAGTATTGGTTTCCCTTCCTTACAGATGTACAGCCCGTTTTCAAGGACTGCTCCTCGTTTTATCCATCACTGTTTTTCAGCTTGCGTAGTGAGTGTCTGCATTGTTTTTAACATATCCAGATTCAAAGTTTCAGAGGGTTGTAATTCCGCATTTAAAAGAAATACCTCTGTAGCTGCTTGTTTTGCAGCTGTATCAGCTATTGCATTACCTTTTGAAATCCTATCTTGTTGCTTGTTGTGAGCTGCACATTTGCAAATGGCTACCTTCTGAGGTAACTGAATAGATTCTAAAAGATCTAAAATAAATTGTGCATGATTTATAGGTTTGCCAGTAGATGTTATCATTCCCCGGTTTTTCCACTGTTGTGCAAACACATGTACAGTGGAGAAAGCGTACTGGCTATCAGTAAAAATGTTTACACAGTTACCCTTCGCTAAGGTACATGCCCGTGTCAGGGCAATCAGTTCTGCTGCCTGTGCAGATAAATGGTGCGGTAAAGATTTTGCTTCTATAACCTCAGTGTCAGAGACTACTGCATATCCTACTAGGTTCTGTCCTGCGGGGCCCCTTTTGCATGAGCCATCCACGTAATATGTCACCTCGGCATTATCCAAGGGGACATCTGTGCGATCTTTTCTAGGTAGTGTCTTTTGCTCGATTACCTGCAGGTAGCGGTGCAGTGTGCCGTCTGCAGGGGTTGGGAGCAGAGTAGAAGAGTTCAAAGTCGTGCATCGTTCAATTGTCATATGAGGTTGGCTCAATAATATAGTCATGCAGATGAGATGCCTAGCAGGGGAAAGATATGCCATCTTTTCTTGTAACAAGATAATTGCGACTGCATGGGGTACCCTCAAAGTGAGGGGGTGGAACAAAACTACTGAAGCTGATGCCTGTACCGCCATTGCAGCTGCAACAACTGCCTGGACACAGTGGGGTAGTGACCATGCCACTGGGTCCAGCTGTGATGAATAGTAAGTAGTGGGACGTTGCTTATCCCCATGTTGTTGTGTTAGTACTGATGTCATATAACCCTGCTTGCAATCTACAGTCTGGAAAAAACGTTTATGATAATTTGGTAATCCCAGAACTAGAGGATGCTATTAATTGTTTTAGTTTACAAAAAGCAGATTCTGCTTCTGATGTCCATTGTAAAAAATCTTGTGCTGCCATGGGTGTCTTATATATAAGGTCAGTTAAGGGTGCAGATTCTAAGGCATAGTTTGGAATCCAACTTCTACAAAAATGAGTCGTTCCCAAGAAGGACATCATTTCCTTCTTGGTGGTAGGCTTTGGCGCCTGCAAGATTGCCACTTTTCTGTCCTCATCTAATGTTCTACCTTCCTTGGATATCACATATCCTAGGTACTTCACCTGTTTTTTCCAGAGCTGCAGTTTGTCTTTGTTTACTTTATGTCCCTAAGCGGCTAAAAATCGTAGAAGTTCTATGGTATCTTCCCTACATTCCTGCAGGGTGGGGGCCGCTAACAAAATGTCATCAACATAAAGTAAGATCTGACTACCCTTCGGCGGATTAAACCTTGCCAAGTTACTTGACATTTCCTGTGAGAATATCGTAGGGCTCTCACAATATCCCTGTGGTAGTCGCATATATGTGTATCTTTTTCCCTGAAATGTGAATGCAGACCAATACTGGCCATCTGGGTGTATCGGTATTGAAAAGAATGCGTTACTAATATCCACCACAGAGAAATACTTTTGTTGAGGTTTTAAGTCATTTAACAGAATGTGTGGATCTGGCACTATGGGTGCCCTTGGTATTACTGCGTCATTCACAGCTTGCAAATCCTGGACCATACGCCATTCTCCATTGGCTTTTTTAACTGGAAATAGAGGTGTATTACACGGAGAATAGGGAGATTCCACTAGCACCCCTCCCTTAAGTAATGCTGCTATAATAGGTTTTATCCCTGTCTATGCATCTTTCCTTAAGGCGTATTGTCTTTTCTGTGGTCTAAATGCTGATTTCGGTGTGATATTAACTGGCCCTGCCGTACGGATAAGTCCTACATTTGATTTCCCTGTTGACCAGAGAGTCTCTGGTATATCTCGCAAGGCGTTTCCTTCCTCCTTTAGTAGGAGCGTCCATCAGCTGTCTTCGAGAGAATGCAGGTGCACAGCTGGGTTGGTGTGTGTCACCCAATTCAATTTCTGTACTTGTATTCCCTGTCCTGACAGTTCCAGTTCTGTTTGTTTCTCCCATCTTGTGGCTTTCTCCCCTAGGTCTTGCCCACTGTATATTTTTATTCTTGGTCAAGCTAACATGTGGTAATCGACTAGACTTATAAAGTGTTAAAAATTCCTGGGGCAGCGAACAGTTGACTACACTATTCCCTTCTGTGTCCCAGTACAGGTTACGCAGTACCAATCTATTTGTATGATTCTTAAATAATCTTTCGTCATATTCTTTATCAGGTCCTGGTGTATTAAAAAAATATAGGGTACAATGTAACTGGTGTTGTTTATCAATGTCGAGGGAGGGAAACTTACTGATGGCTACGTTCATCAGCTCCTTGGTCACAGTCCCTGGACCAGTTGTGACCAAGTCCTGACTATACCAATAAAATATTTCACCCACCGATTGCACCCTAAAGGTGTCAGTTTGTCGCTGTGCTTCCATTCCCTGCATGGTTGGGACTACTGCTATGCCAAGTAACTGCATGAGATACCTGCTCAAGAGATTCACTGGGCACTTTGCAGAAACTACAATCTTACTTTTCTGTGTCAATCCCGAAACAGGATCAGTTATTGTAATATTGCTGGAGATGGGCTCCCGATATAGCTGCCCATTAGCTGCTTTGACTAATATGTAGTCAGATGATTCTGAGTTTTCTGGCAATTTGGAGGGGTGTATCAGGGTTCGTGATGCCCCTGAGTCGCACAAAACTTTGACTTCCCTGCCTTCCACCGAAAGCATAACTTCTGGTTTAGTATCTGCTAAGCAGAGCTCCAAGCTCAGTAAAGCCAATTCTAGTACTTCATCTTCTACTTCACCGTCATCAGTTCCCTGTACTTCTTCTATTTCCCTTTTCACATTCTCATTTGTCCTTTCTGCACTAGCCCCTTCTAATGATTCCTGACTATCATGTAGTCAGTCTTCACCTTCCTTGTCTTCCGTTGTTGCTTTCTTATTTTTCCTGCAATCCCTTGCCAAATGTCCCTTTTTACCACATTTGAAACATTCACCCCTTTTTTTACGTCCTTCAAAGTCTTCTGATCGTTGATCAGACTGCCTGCCTCCCTGTGCATATTTCCTGCCCTTCTTCCCAGGGTGTACTACATAAACTTCTGCTCCGTCCTCTACAGAAAATACTTGAGCCTTCTTTTTCTTTTTGCTATTGAAATGCCTTTCAGCATGCCTAGCATATTTGAGTAGTGATTGTAGCCTGCTAGTTCGATAATCAACCATATGTTTTGTAATAAAACTGCTTATAGGTGCACTACTACCTTTTAAAAATGCATTTTTCAACTGCTGTTCATATGGGGAATCTTGTTTTTGGTCTTTGGGGATCTGCATCCCTCAGTGGTTGTTAAAACATTCCAGCAGCCTAGCGAAATATTGGTCAACTGTCTCACCGTCCTGTTGGATGCATTGATTAATGCACGTCCAGTGTGCCCTAGGTTTCCATTTTTCAGAGATGCGGTCTGTAAGTCCTTTTACTTTAACGTCTAAATCTGCACTGCTATGAGGAAGGGGTTTTTGTTCAGCATCGCGAGGATTTCAATTGCCACAAATCATGTACCAATCTGACCTTACAATTTGTCGAACTACCCTTTCTATTTCTTCCCCGTTTAAATGATAACTTAGCCTCATTCCTTGTAAATCGTCTGAAAATTTTCTAAAATTAATTTTCGGATGTGGTATCCCTTCTGTAGCTTTCCGGATATCTTCCGGAGTCCAGGGTCTATATACTAAGATGGTTGGATCCTGATTATCCTGCCCAGCCTGAGGGCTCTGTACTTCTATGAGTGGACATATTTCCTCCTCTTCTTCTCCCGCAGGTTGTCTCTCTAGATTTCTGCCACAACTCTCGATTACCTGCGTTTGTTTGGGACCTAGTTTCAATGGGATCCTTTATTTTAGCTAGTTTCAGTTTTATAGCGTCCCTGTCCTCAGTGACCACAGGATATAGTGGGGGTGGATCTACCTGACTACTCGCTCCATATTCTTGTCAGGGAGGGGGAGGTGGAGGTGATGATGCTATTACTAGGTTGTTATCCTTCCTATCTAAAAACATTGTCTTTGAATCCTTGTTCTTTTGGTCCCTACGGTTTACTTCCTCCAGCCACCTGTGTGCCTGGGGAATTCCTAACTGTCGTAGCTTTTTTACCTGACCTTTAGAATCAGTTTTAAGTTGTTTAATAAGTTTGATGAGTGAGGAGTTTTTTAATTTTCTGTCAAATTCGTATTTAATAATAACCCATTTTGAAAAGTATCTAACGTCTGCACGCTCTGACTGCATATATTTTGCATCTTCTGTTAACGGTGGGGCTCGGGGTGTTTTTGTACAGTTATTACCCATTTTCCTTTACCTTTGATTGTTACGTAACTTCACCTTGATTCTCTAGTTTTAACGTGTACCACGGATTTTGTTATAGTCTCTTCAGAATGACTGCCTAAAGTCTACTTATTCTGTTTTTCCTGATCTATGACAAGACCGTACCTTTCCTATCTTTGACTGTAAGAAAAATACAATCCGACAAAAAACAAGGGACATCTAGTCCCTGATCCTGAAACAGAAAAAAGTAGATTCACCTTACCTGAGCCCACGTGATTGGTCGCCAATTCGCGGAAAACCCGTCCTTCAGTCACAGATCAGAAAGTGGCTGGCCTCTTTTGACGACAGTTCAGTCGGAGGTTTTTACATACAAGAAAAAACAAGTTAGTTTCTTCCCCGTATGGTTTCAGCCACCTGGCCGTCTGATCCGAGGTGAAGAGAGGGTTTCCGGTCCGAAGGACCAATCTGTAAAAGAAAACACAAAGATCAATGCACTTTAGGTTTAAGCAAGGCTCCCTTTATTACTTGCAGCAAGGAGACAAAGCATGTAGGTACAAGGTTTGTCTGATTTTCCATAGTTCAGCCTGCAGTTTTTATACAGTTTTCTACAAGTTCACAGAAAGATGCTATTATTAGATTTGCTGCTGACATGGTCAGATAATTGCTGTCTTGCAAAAACATGTTTTGAGAAAAACAACCTGGCCTTGGGCTTGTATCAGCTTTCCTTAGTTTCTCACAATTCTTTCTCTAGTTCTGATATGATACATTCAAGGTGCAGTCCTGACCTCAATACACATTCTGCTGACCATGGTGGATTTACAGAAAACCATTGTTCTTTTTTCAGAGCTTCTAGCAGCTGCATATTTTCACACAGAATAAGCAGAATAAATGTATTAACTCCTTTCAACCCTTAATGTACTAAACCTGCATATTGCAGTTATATATTTCAATACACTAAGCCTACATATTGCATTGCAGTTGTACATTTTCCTAACACAGGCCCTTCAGACTTCTCTTCCATAGGAATGATTGCTATTCAAGTGGGCTAAATGTCAGTAGTCTGGTACATCAACAAACAGAGGGCAACCAGATCAGATCCCTTGTGCTGAGAAGCAGTGAGAGTTTAGCAGTGGATGATTTCCAAGTGCTTTCTTGTAGCTGTGAACATACCGGGAAAGTCCAACGTCTTAGTGGACAAGCTTAGCAGAACCATTGTGATGCCTCACGTGTGCTCTCTCAATCAGTCGCAAATATGATCTTCCCCAAGTGGGGTCGACCATGCTGCAATCTATTCCCTTCTCCCCTCAGTAAGTGGAGAAGGTTTTTTTCTCTATTTCCCCCATTGGGACATTCATCATGATATGCTCTAGTCCAGATTTGGCCCTGCAGTCTTATTATGCATACCCTTTCCTACCTCTAATTCCCAAGTTTCTTCAGAAAGTGCTCTGGTTGAAGAGCAGAGTAATTCTCATTGCCCCTTACTGGCCTTGGCAAGTGTAGTTTCTCTTCGTATAGTCTCACCTACTCTGTCCGCCCTGGACACACTGGACCCCTGTCCAGACCTCGTCTCACCTCTCGAGGATTATTCATGTTGTCAACTTAAGGCCTGCGGTATCCACATGGTTTGTCACATTCCAGTGATGGCTAGACGTTCTAGACTTTACTCCCCAGTTAGAAATTTTTTTCTCTCTGTCACAAACCTTCACCTAGGAAGAATTATAAGAGTAAATGGAAGAGGTTTTCCTTTCTGGCTCAACAGACAGATCCTTTCATTTCTCCACTCTCTGCTATTTGAAAGATGGAAGCAATGAAATCAAAGAGGGGCAAGTTTCTCTACAGCCAAAGTTGAGTTAGCAGCAATGTCCAATTTTAGTTTCATCTAAATTATGTAAGGCCTTTCTTAAAGTTACCTTCTTACTTAGACCTCCTAACAGATCTTATTCCACCTTGGGATCTGACTTTGGTATTGAAAAGTTTGGTACATCCACCCTTTGAAACTTCAGCTGAAGTAGACCTTAAGTTCCTATCTTGGAAAACTCTTTTTCTGGTAGCTGTAACTTCAGCAAGACAAGTATATGAACTGCAAGCACTCGGTGAAACCACAATATTTGACTTTTCACAAAGATGGTTAATTACTCACTAATACTTTATCTACCGAAAGTTATCGCTGAAAAAAACATCAGTCAAGTGATCAGTTTGCCGGTTTTCTTTCCCAAATTTTCAGTAAAGGAAAATATACCCTTTGTCTCTTAGATGTACATAGGCAGCTTCATTTCTACATTCACAGGACTAAGGGACTTAGAAAAAGTGATCAATTGTTTGTCTCCTTTTATAACCCTAAGATGGGGAGACCGATCTCAAAAGTTAATCAAGCCAAATGGATAACCGATTTCAAATAGACCTAAGAAATCCAAAGGTATATCACTGGCAAAACCACCAAAAGCTCATTCAGCTCTATCAGTGGCTACATCAACTGCTTTTTGGTTTAGAGCTTCCTTTGATATTTGTTCAGCTGCCACATGGTCTGACGCCAACACTTTTTCTCATTACAACTTGGATTTAATCTACAAGAACAGAGCAGCATTCGGTTCTGTGGTTCTCTGGAATTATCCTTCCATGAGGGCTACTCAAGGTTACCATAGGTGTGGGCACTTTGTCCCATTTGTTGAGGAACAAATGAAAATGAGAAAGAAAATCCGATATAAAAGTAATGTATTCACCATAACTATGCATCTATTGTCCATTTTCATTCTTCCTCAACTTCCCCCTCACCTTTCCCAATCATGTCTTTGGAAG
>NC_056737.1:730313745-730338922 GCF_019279795.1 Protopterus annectens | reverse complement strand
AGGGCAAAGGATTTTAAGATCTCGCTACGGGCTTTTTTTCCAGTCAACTTTCCTGGCATGCATTACTTGTTTTTTGGAGCGATTTGATAAAGGAGATCGCCTAATCTCTCCCAGCGGCCTTAGTCTATGGATCAAAAGAAAGCTATTGATTCACAGTTAGCTACCCTCCAGTTACTTTCCAATGCATCTATGCACCTTATCGCTAGTGCTGCAGAGGATGTATCTACTTCTGCCAGTGCAGTCATTTCCATCAGTAGGCATGCCAGGATGCAGTTTTGTGATTTTGTGAAACATGTCAAAATGTCTAACACCCCTTATGATGGATCAGCCTTGTTTGGTCAAAGTCAAAGAAACTATCTCCAGAAGTTAAAAGGTTGTCAGTTCCGTTTCTGCTTTCTGTACTCCTCAAAGACCTTCTCCAAAAATTAGACTGGAGGTAAGAGAATTTGGTTTTGGAAATCCCAAGGGTTTTCGCCAGACACTTCAAGAGACCCCTCCTCAAGGCAGAGGGGGACTCTCATAATGGATATCACCCAAGAGGTAGAGGTGGATTGCAATACCAAAGATTCAGGAGTCCCTTCCCAGAGAAGGTTTTCTAGTGCTCCTGAATGCTTGCCTTATTGTTGTACTCTGGAGGCAGCCAGGGGGTGCATGTCTCTGCATCCAACAACCTGCACAGGCCACATTCAAGACAAATGGATGTGGATGATTATAACCAAAGGCTGTCATACCTTTTCATGCTCCCCACATCTCTTCAGAAATAATTCCTGATGTTCCACCCTCAGAAATTGCAGTAGCCACTTCAGAAATAAACTTCTAAGAAAATCATTCAAGAGTTCCATTCAGACAAGATAAGATCTGGAATTTCCTCAAGATTCTCTTTAGTGCCAAAGAAAAACTGGGACCTAAGGCTAATATGGGACCTAAGCTAATTAAACAAGTTTATGAAAGAAAATTCCAGATGGTCATGCTTTAGTCAATTTTTTTTTCCCTTGCAGAGGACCGATTACTGTATGTACTCGATAGACCTTCATGATGCATACTTCCTGAAGCTGTTATCCTTCTCTATGTGGTAATATCTTCACATCTGGCTTGGAGTTAGTTATTTGTAGTTCGTAGCACTCCCCTTTGGACTTGCAGACCTCTGGGTGGTCACAAAGCGTATGGCAGTTTTGGCAGCTCATCTACGATTGCATGGTTTCAGAATATTCCCATACCCAGACAACTGGCTCATCACCGCCCCTACCAGGAATCTACTAATTCAAGACAGGGATTCTTTGCTTCACCTCTGCACAGACTTGGGAATAATGGTGATTTTAAAAAAAGTCCAGATTTCAACCAGTTGAATCTCTGGAGTGCATCAGAGCAACTTTGGATACACACTCAGATAGTGAAGCTTTCCCCTTCAAGAATGTCCTCTCTTCGCCAACAGCCCCTAAAACGTTTACCCTACTAGAAGACGCATACGAGACTAGTTCTCGCCATCTAGGCTCTATGGCTACTTTAGTACCACTGGTCTTATTCTACTTGTGTGTTCTTTAGTGGACTCTGTCAGTTCAATGGTCAATCAGAAAACCTTTATCCTTTCTAGTGAGAGTTATGAACATTTGCAGAACCCATTTTCAATGCTAGAATCTCCATATGTTTCACAGGGGCAGCCATTCATTCTGCCTCCACACAAGCCCCAATGACCATGTATGCGCTTCTCAAATGGGGGGTGGGGTGCATTATCTGTGAAAGACCTTCATACGCACATGCGGTCAGACAGAGGCCAATCTTCACATCAGTGTATTGGAGAGGAGAATAGTTTTCCTTGTGGTGAAAGCCTTTTAAGGACTCTCTCTCCCCTTGAGTGTGGTTTCCATTGATAGACATGGCAATTAATGTGATGTTTCTTTCATTCTTTCTCAGCAATGGGTTGTAGGTCTTATCTTCGAATCCGATTCAACTACATTTCTACAGACTAGGCTCCGAATCCCGAGCTCCTTCCTCTTCCAAAAATGCTGCCCTTTGCCCAGCCTTCTCAGATCTCATTTTGTCTCTAAAGGTGTCATACATGGTTTCCTTCAGTCTGGAGACCAAACCAAATATACGCAAAGGGGACAGGGTGCACAGATTAGACCATTAATGTAGAATCCAAAAGAAAAAATCTAGCACCAGGAGAAGTGCCAAATAAATATTTAAATATTTTTATTGTGGCAAACCAAAAAATTCATAAGCAGCAAACCGGTGTCGGCTGATTAATAGCCGCCTTCAGTGCATTAGTGTGTGTATAGACAGTTCCACATGCTTATATAGGTAAAAAGTCAAAATTAATTACAGTCATCCATTGATTGGTGAAGCAATTAAGCAGATTAACTTAACTCATTCAGGCCAGAATTAAAGAATGCACCTAGCCTAATAATCCATCCAGACTCTTTTTGATTTAAAATAGAATGCCATCCTGATTTACATGTTTTGTTACATTGAATTCTGTCAGTTATGGTGAATGTAAACTTGGCAGTTTTGTGTTTGAGTGTGTTTGTAAAGTGCATTAAATACCCTATTGTTCTTGATATCACTTAAATGTTCACTGATTCTAAATCTGAGAGGTCATGATGTTTGCCCTATGTAGAACGCAGGGCAAAAACAGGTAGCTAAATAGATTACGCAATCACTACTGCAGTTCCCAAAACATCTTGTGTCATAAACTCTAGGTGTATTTTTGCTAGTAAACTCTTTTGTTTTAACTATATGCTTTCAAGCATTACAATGACCCAGGCTAAACAGCCTGACTGTCTGTCTCCAAACAGTGGTTTGTTTGGTGGGCTCAGTATGATGTTTATATTGTGTGAAATGTGAATTAATGGTTCTACCTCTGTGATATGAAAATGAACAACGAGGTGCAAGACAATTGCCTAGTTTTTCATTGGCCAACAAAATATCTTAATGGTTATTGATAATGTCCCTAAACCAATTCGTATTGCATCCAAAGGTAGTTACTAACCTAATAGGTTGTGAGGTGTAATTATTAGAAATGGTTTGCTCCCAATATTGTAATAGCTGACTTCTGTCCTGTTAATCAGCAAAACTCCGTGCCTGATTTAAAGATTCTGCCTCGTAACCTCTGTTGAGAAATCTTTGAGTAAAATCCTGTTGGCAGGACCCATGGGATTGTTCAGAGGAACAAATCCATTTGATACGTAGATATTGTGATTTGGAAATGTTTCAGATGATGTGGCGTGGATGATGACTAGAAGCATGTAATAAGGTGTTATACTGTGGAAACTTTCTATATACCTGTGTGTTCCATTGGTCTGGTAATAGACGCCTCCAAAAAGGTGATATTGTGATGTTCCGTATTAAGTGTGAATTGGATCCCCCATTTGTTTTCATTGAGGTATTCTATAAACTCCTTGGCATAGAGCACATCACTCCGCCACACCATCCAACAATCGTCCAGATAGCGTCTCCAAATATTTATCTGGTCCAAGAATATATTGTGGTCATCATATATCAGTTGTTCCTCTAGATATCCCATGAAAAGGTCAGCATAGATGGGAGCAAAGGGTGCTCCCATCGCCGTATCTTCCTTGTGCGCTGGCAGAATGACTAGATCCTATTTCTTACTAAGATTTTGTAGGGCTAGCTGTTCGGGTCTGGATAGATTATGGTTAATACTAAAATCAGTAGGTCTTTGAGTATCCTGTGTATCAGAAAAAAAAATATTTTTAGGTTAAGTAATCTGCAGAAATCATTAATATCATTGACCAGGGTATGTTCAGGAACCAATTGTAAGAGGAGATTTTATGCACATTATCAATATTCAATGAGATGTTATCTTCTCCAATAAGTGTTGAATGTTGTGTATACCTTCTGTGTTTCCTGCCCCCCCCCCCCCGTGTTTCTTATGCCCAGAAGGGTTTCTTCTTGGCCGCTGGAGATTCTTGAGTAGATAGAGAATCTAAATCAGTAATGGAGGTTGAATCATCCCCTGATGTCCCACTATAGCCCTGTTCTTTATTTCTTAATATAGATTGTGGTCTTTTCTTCCTATTGGTTACCTTGGGACCAGAACCATAGAAGCATACATTTTTTTGGTGTCACAAAGGGCTTACCCTTATCGTAATCCATAGTATCTCTGGAATTTTTGTGTTTTTTTCTTAATCAGTTGTTCCTCTAATAGTGATAAATCTTTAGCCAAATTATTCAAATGTTTACTAAAAAAGAGCTCTGCCTCATAGACTTTAACCTCTTCACAGCTTAACCTATAATATGCAGTGATTGATTGTTGATGCCCTAACTGAATATTATAGAAGAACAAAAAGCATGGATGCTTTATGTTGTGCTTGGGTGCAGTCAAGGGATAGTTGGTCATCTATCTGGTTCACCAAAGGTTGGATCCGGACTCTTAAGCCTCTTGGTGTGATATCCTTTAGCTTATAAGCTTTGAATAATTTGAGGTGCCATATATTGGACCTATGTATTGTCATATTTGTTGTCATTTTTTGGAATAAGACACCACAAAGATTGTCCGGATCATCCCTTCCTAAAATGGAATTTGTTGAATTGGGTTGTGTTGGACCAAAAATCTCTAAATTATCACGGTCAGCTGGCAGTCCCTACAATAACTTGGTGAGATCCATGTCTAAGCGTATTCTTAATCAGTAAGTGGATGACAAAATGTCCTAAAAAAAGAACTTGCTAAATCAATAGACTGTAGCCAATGAGTATAACAAATTGTATTAGTGTAAATGCTTATTAAAGATTATCAAACCACTCTAAAAATAGTTTCAATATCCAAACCAAAAAGAAAAAACAAATGTATATTGTTAAAGTATTACTAAATGAAATACAGTTATAAGGTCCCCACATAGAGATCTGATGTAACTAAAGGGACCACACCCTAAGCCACTGAATTATAAACGGAAATTGGTAGATGAATGCAGTCAAACGAGGCTATAGACCACCTATCAGTATATCAGCCCATTGTATAAGAGTGGCCGACCTTTGTTTCTGCCACCCAATAATGTGTGTTCACTGTAGATGTAGAGCTCCAAGGTATCATAAAGTAGACCGAATAAAATAATGCCTTGTATAAGATTGGCGTGTATGTATATATGACCAATAGTAAAGTACGGCTGACGATCGTCTCTGCCACCTATCCAAAACTCTTAAAGCCAAGAAGTGGAATGATTAATTATATCTGTGAAAACAAGTTATCACACTCGAATTAGATTTACACTAAGAAAAGAGGACTGACCTTTCCTCTCCGTCCCCACAAATAGATGTGCCCCAATTTTAAATAGAGATATCACATATATAAATATGCCCAATATCTATATGATATAATCTCAAAAGTATCGCCTTATGGCCAGAATACTTAAATATTTCCGAGGTATGTTGTTGAATCCAAACCAAAAAAATCATCCACCAATTCCTGTTAAACAGCAAAATGTTCCTTCTAGGGTTTATAATTTACACGAAAGCCCATATCTAACTATTGAAGACCTCATACGACCTGTATTAAGGAGCCCAAAAATTTCCCAAACTAAATATTTGGTTTAGAAGTGAATCCTATAATAAAATATCCATGTCAATGTGAAGGACTGTATAGTCAGCAATTGCTATGAAAATTGTATGCAGTTATCATAATCATAAAAAGCAAAAAAAATTTCTGTTGCTGTGTGTCAACAAAAAACCTGATGAACCACAATATGATAAACCAAGCCAACAACTCGACTGTTGTATCAGTGTGACATCGCCCAAACAGCATGTATGTCAACCAAGAAAAACCTATAGCATCCTAAATAATGTAATTCTAATGAAGAATCCCATAAGCCTGTTTATCAACAAATATTGTTAGCCCCTCTCCACCATAGGCCCAAAAACACCTACTGTATAAATATATTCCTTCCTGTAAAAATATAGATTATAAATGTTGAAACAAAAAAAATAGTTCTGTCTTGAGAATTAACAGAATCCTATATACGATACAAAAACGAGAACCCAAACATGCACTTTGCTTAATACATATAGTTTGAATATTCACTCAGTTAAATTGAATGACGATCCAAAAAATGTGGCTTATTATGCCAATAACAAATATAGTGTAAATAGTGAAGTCCCCAACTGCAGCTCATGTAAAATAGTCCAAGCACATTCGAGCAGCCATAAACCAGGAACAGTTTATATATAGTCACCAATCTGCAATTCCTAGTTCCAAAAATGTAAAGTCCAAAGTTTATCCAGCAGTCGTCGTTCTTCTACATCCGTATTGATGGTACCGCCCAGCCACAAGAATGGCTGTTAATGGATCCCGAACGTGCATAAATAGCAGAAAGTAAAAAAAAATATTGCGTCCCCGCCAAGATGTTATCCCAAACCAAACAGTACAACCAAAAGCACCATAATAAAATGCTCTTATGTATCCTGAAGGAGACAAACGTGGCATGAATCTTTAAGGCCTATATAAACACATTAATTCAAATCCCAACAGTTGTATGTTTGAAAAAAAGTTTGGCAGCCAAAAGATAATATTATATCACGAAAAGATGAATAAACAATAACTCATCCAGGCGATTAGTAATGTCCAAGGTAACAGCCACAGAGTAATTTTATATCGCAAAAAAATTCTATTCAGACAGTACCTGATCCAAACGACTGCTGATAAGAGAGCATCGTCTAAGTTGATTGCTGCTTGTTTAAGAGGAATAAGCCGCCAAACTCCAAAGTGGGGAAACCTCCTTTAAATCCTTAGATCATAGCCCCTTCAGTCTAGAGCCATAGGATTGTACTGAGAAATGTATTCACGTTTCTTTTTTTCTTTCAGCCAAGTGTAAAAATGATTACCTTTTTCTTCCCAACTTCCTCCTTTTTAGTCATTTTGCAGAGTCGGGGACCTTTGTGTTGCTATTTGCTCTTTGTTTCTGGGCATTCAGCCCCCTTTCCCTTTAACAACTTTATATTGCTAGTTTAAAAAAAAAAAAAAAAAAGGCGTTATAATTTTTGTTTACTCAGTACTTATATTGTGCGTGTTTGTCTGTTTTTTGGTTGGGCTTTGATTCTCTGTGTGTGCTTGTGTGTGAGATTAGCCTTTACCAGTCACCATGTCCGAAAAAACGACTGGGTTCAAATGTTGTGCAGAATGCAAACACAAAACCCCCCATTCTGATCCTCATGACATTTGCGTTTTTTGCCTTGGCCTTCAACATCTTCAGTCGGCTTGTTATCTGTAAGGGATTCAATTCCATTTCCATAGCCAACCAGAAAAATTAATCTTAAAGGGACTTTTGCCTGCAGAAACTGTTTCTCCAGGGGCTTAAATCCCCTTCATACTTGTGGCGAGGTTTTTGGACCCGAAGAAACATCTGGACAAACCTTCATGGGCTTCTTTGGATCTGCCTTTCAAACTTTCCAGACCCTCTTATCTGACTTCTCAGGATCCTAGGTCCTCTGGTGCTCCAATGGCTCCGAAGCTCATCTTCGGATCCTATTAGCGCTGGCTCCTTCTCCAGGCCAGAGATTACCTGTTAGAAATATCCCGTCCATTGGGTATCACCATAAATATGCAGAAATCAAACCTAATTCCAGTGCAGAACTAGAATTCATTGGGGCCCTATGAGACACCCCGAATCAGAGAGCATTGCTACCACCTCATCATATACAAACCCTGAGGGAGCAGGTTTGTATTTTCAGTCTTCTGACCCCTCCAGCAAGATTAATACTTCAAGCTCTTGGGTCAGTGGCAGTGGCAATTACATTTGTTCCATTAGTAAGGTTCTTTGAGAGTGCTTCAATGGACTCTGGCTGTTCAATGGTCTGTTCTCTACCAATCTCTGTGCTGCTATCACGTTGACTGCGATTTGCAGAAAGAATCTTCAATGGTGGCTTCTTTCTGACAATTTGATCATTGGCCGACCTTTCCTCTTTCCATCCCCCTCAGCCATGGTGACCATAGATGCTTCCGGGGTGGGTGGCATTTCTAAGGAAAGATTGTCCAAAGCACGTGGACTTGCTTAGAGACCATATCAATGTTCTGGAGTGAAGGGCAGTCCTTTTTTCACACTGCAAGCCTTTTTCAGCATGTTCTTCCTATAGGGACGATTGCAATTCTCACCAACCATGTTGGTGGTTTGGTACATCAACAGACAGGGGGAAACCTATTTGTATTGTTTGTGCAGAGGGACCATGAGGGTCTGGGAGTGGGTGATATTGTCAGACCACTTTCTACTTGCAACTCATACCGGGGAAGTCCAACGTCCTTGCAGACAACCTCAGCAGGTCCCTTCTGAACCCTCATAAGTGGTCTTTCAGCCAATTAGTAGTGGACTTTATTTTCAGCCATTGGGGCCAGCCCCTGCTGTGACTTGCTTACTTCCCCTTACAACAAATGCAGCAGGTACTTCATTCTGATCCCCCCGCCGGGGGACTCCCCAGCAGATGCTGTAGTTCACGACTCCCCCAAGCTCCTCTACCCATATCCTCCTTTACCTCTGATCCCAAAGTTCCTAAAAAAAGCAAAATGGCTGAAGACCTCAGTGATCCTCGTTGCCCCTTATTGGCCTCATCATATTTGGTTCCCCTTGCTCTGGTCTCATCTGAAATATCCTCCCTGGATACTGGAACCCAGACAGAATCTCCTTCTTCACCCTTTGGTGGGTTATCATCCATATCTGTGCACCCTTTAACTTCTTGGTTTCTGTAGTTCCAGTGATTGTAGAGAGGTCTGGGCTTGCTTCCCCTGTTAGACATTGTGTTGGCCTCCCAAAAACTTTCTACCAAAAAGGTTTATAGAAGCAAGTGGAAGAAGTTTGCTTATTGGTTGGGCAAGGAGAGCATTGATCATTTTCCTGTTCCACTACCTGCTATCCTATCCTTTCTAGCCTCCCTTTTTCAGGAGGGCACTTGTTTTTGTACTATTAAACTTCAGTTGGCTGCTGTTTTAAATTTTAATTTTGGAAATTTGGTTCTCCTGCTATGTCTGGGTTATTTAAAGTATTAATGAAGGATATTTTTCTACTCCAACCTCCTTTTAAAGACCCTCCTCTGTGGCATCTCACCATTGTTCTCCAAGGCCTAATAGAGGCCCTTGGAACCTTCTAATGACTGACTTGAAATTTCTTGGAAAACTGTCTTTTTGGAGGTTATCACTTCAGCCAAAAGAATTTTGGAACTTTAGGCTCTGTCTACGAAACCTTCTTAAATTATTTTTCAAAACGATAGTCTCCCTTTACAACAATCCTTCCTTTATGCCTAAAGTGGCCACTGAGGTTAACTTTAATCTGTCAGTTGAATTGCCAGTATTCTTTCCCAAGATTTCTAACAAGGGAGAGAGGTGATTGCACCTTTTAGAGGTTCATAGACAATTATGTTTTTACCTCCATAGGACAAAACAATTTAGAAGGACTGACCAATTATTTGTATCCTTTTCAGCCAACCGCGCCTAGGCCAAGCACTTTTGAAAGTAACTCTTGCTAAATGGATTACAAGATGTTCTTCGTGTTTCACTGTTGCAGTCATTACATTTGGGTAATCTGCTGGCAGGTTGCCCTCAGTCGGCCTGAATAACAAAGTCTTGGGTCCTGCGTCGGTTGCTGTCTCCTCTTCCATGATGTCAGGTCGTCAGGGATATAAAACATGCAGCAGACGCCATTTTATTCAGTCTATCTTGCCACGCGGTGCCCGAAGCAGAAGCAGTTCGCAAGTGCTGGTCGTCCGACTCTTGAAATTTTCGCATTCGAGTTTCAGAACCGAAGTCTTCAACTAAAGCTAAGTACCCCGTTGGGGAAAATTTTTCTTGCTCCTTACCGATGTCCGTAAAAGTTAATAATTGCATTACTTGTAGGAAGCAAGTAGCTCCTAAGGATTTTCATTTGTACTTTATTCCTTGCCTAGGCCCAGATCCTAGCTTGCCTTGCTATCGGTTTTGTGCTAGATTTAACCAACGCACTATTAAACGTCTGTATATTTTTGCTTCTAAATATTTTGGATCCAGATTTAATTGCCCTGAAATGTCATCGGTTAGCAATCCGACTACCAGAGTTCACAAAAAAACGCAAAGAAAAAGAGAGAGACAGGCCGTCTAGGTCCAAAACAGATGACAAAACTTCTAAGCCAGTCGCCGGTTCGCCGGTACTCAGTGAGGCGCTTTCGCAGCCCCTGATACCCACTACTTTTGAGTCGCGGGCCTCTACCGAGAACCATGCAGAGTTCGGTATGCCACAAGATTCTCAGAGTATTGAACCCGCGGATGTGTCTCCTTGGATGGGTCCAGAGCTGCTGAGCAGGCACCGGCTTCTGAGGGTGTTTTCAGGCCTCAACATTTTTATATAAAACAGACGCCAGCTTCAAAAACAAAATAAAAAACATCTATGTCTAAAAAACCGACCCTTGAGCCAAGTGCTCAGGCCCCTATTCCTAAAATGGCTGAGGACTTAATTACGTTGATCAGGGGTTCCCAACCCCCCCGCTAAGAGGCCTAGGCAAGACACTGATTATGAATCTTCAGAAGGTTTCTATTTCTTCTGATTCCTCTTCTGATCAGGAATTTTCTATTCCACCCTATGAGGATTCTGATGCAGAAGAATCCATCCCATCTGCATCTCCTCCTGAGGATTATTCTTTTGGAGAAACCTTGCATACTTTACGGGAATATTTTCATTTGGAGAGTCAGGATTTCTTTGAATCAAAAGAGGCTTAGGGATTTCCTTCTTCCTCAGCATAGGCCTTTGGCAATACCTCCTGTATTAGACATTGTTGTTGATGTGTTTTCGGAATCAAGCATGGCTCCTGATTCCCTACCTCTGGCTCCTAGTAAGCCAGACTGATATTACAGGGTTCCTGATTCCCACAAATTTCTTTTCAAAAATCCTGCTGCTGATCCTGAAACTATCTCACAGGGTCCCAAAGGTTTAAAGGCCTCTACAGCCAAAAGTCCTCCCCCCTCTGTTAGAGATTCCAAGGCACTGGATAGATAGGGAAAGAAGGTTTATCCGTCTGCAACCTTGGCAATTAGCGCCTTAAACTGCCAGTTTCATATGCTTAAATATCAACAGCATGTTATGGGCTTATTGAAACGGAAAATGTTGATTTCTGATTGTGTGGAAAATAAAGAATTACAGGAATTATTGCATTCAGCAAAACAGGTTGGAAAGCATACTTTGCAATGTGGTTTTGATTCCTTGGAGGCCTCTTGCAGGGCCGCAGTTACTGGATCTGTGATTAGAAGGCATGCCTGGCTCAAGGAGCAAAATCTGCCTGATCATATTAAAGCTAAATTGTTGGATGCCCCTTTGCAGCATGATGATCTGTTTGGTAATAAGGCAGAGGAGGTTTTAAAGAAAATTGAAGACAAAGCTAAATCTATGCAAACTGTAAAATATTTCTTACACATGCAGCCACCCAGGTTCAGTAGGCACTAGCCTACTAAAATCTGGTCCTTTCCTGTGTCCAACAGAACCTCTCAAGGCAAATCCAGGTGCTCAAAAGGCTCTAGATACCAATCACAGGGTTCTTACAGGTCAAAGCAATGGGGTGCCTCCACCTCCAAATCTGGAGGAAACAAAGCACAACCCTTCAGTAAGCAGTCTCAATGATGTGCCTCTACCTTCACCAAACACTTATCTTTTGGCATCTCCCTTGGGTGGAAAATTAGCACTTCATTCCCACAATTGGCAGTTAATTACCCAGGGCAGGTGGGTATTAAACATAGTATCCCGGTGTACAGATTTAATTTCCATACTTTGCCAATTCCAAACAGTTGGCCAGATCTGCCACAAAATCAATGGGCAGAGGCTCAGAAATAAGTTATGTCCCTCATGGACATGGGGGCTATTCATCCAGTACCAGAAAAGGAAAAAGGACAAGATTTTTATTCAAGACTTATCCTGGTACCCAGAATGGCATCCAATACTGGACTTAACGATTTTTGAACACGTTCCTGGACATTCCAAAATTCAAAATGCTGACTTTACAACAGCTACTGCCTATGCTGGGCAGGAACGCTTGGTTAGTGACCCTAGACTTGAGGTATACCTGCATATCACAATAAGGGAATCGTGCAGAAGATACCTCCGCTTCAGGACAGGTTTTTTGCATTACCAGTTCTCTGCATTGCCCTTTGACTTATCTACTGTGCCTAGGGTCTTTACAAAGTGCCTGGCATCAGTAATTGCATTCTGCAGACAAAGAAGCATACAAATTTATCCTTATCTGGACGACTGTCTCATTCAAGCAGAGAACAAAGGACACTCTTCTTCAACATCTGGCATTTGTAAAAAGGCTTCTAACATGCCTAGGGTACACAATAAACGAAGAAAAATCCCAACTGGTACCCTCTCAAATAATTACATTCCTGGGTGCAAGCTTGAATACAACTGCCCAGATGGCTTACCTTATGCCAGACAAACAAAGGCAACTGACAACATACTTCAAACAGATCGCAACAAAAACCCAGTTATCTGCAAGACAAATTCTGCAGGCTTTGGGGTTCATGGCATCCTGCATTCTACTAATTCCATATGCAAGACTGCATATGAGGAAACTTCAATGGTACCTAAAACGTTTATGGAGTCAACATTGTCACAGTCTGGAAACAATGATTCCTCTCATTCCCTGCCTACAACAGGAGTTGCTTTGGTGGGCAGAGACATGTCACCAAAACAAGGGACAGTCATTCATTCTACCCCCTGCCACCCAAACCCTAACTACAGGCACATCAGACTATGCTTGGGGGGCCCACCTGGTGGAGAGATGCATTTAGGGCAAATGGAGCCCAACCCAAATGCATCTGCAAATCAACCAGAAAGAGATGCTAGCTGTTCAGAATGCTCCATCAGCCTTCAAGGACTTACTTCATCCAGGACAACTACTGATAAAGACGGACAACACCACGGTTATGTGGTACATAAACAAGCAGGGGGGGTACACATTCCTACCCCCTTTGCAGACTAGCCATGGCATTGTGGAACACAGCTTTGACTTGCCAAGTACATCTTCAAGCTCAATTCCTGCCAGGAAAACAATATACTCTGGCAGACGACCCAAGCAGAAATCTTATGAACCCGCACGAATGGAAACTGGATCCACAAATCTTCAGCATGTTAACACAGAAATGGGGGAGCCCAGACATAGATATATTTGCTTCTCCCCAAAATTATCAGCTGGACAAATTCTGCACAAGGACCCATCACAGACAAGCATGAAAAGTGGATGCCCTATCCTTCAGTTGGAAAAACCTATCAGTCTATGCCTTTCCCCCCTCTGCCTCTTCTCTCCAAGGTCTTACTAAAGGTCAGACAGGAAAAAACAAAAATGATCCTAATTGATCCGGACTGGTCTCGCCAGCACTGGTACCCAATTATAAGGAATGTGTCTCAACTCCCTCCTTGGTACTTGTCTCAAATACCTCATCTTCTGTCTCAGCAGAACAATCAAATTCTGCACACTCTGCTCCAAACTCTGAACCTTGCAGCATGGCTGATCGTTTAATTATTCAAACACCTCTCAGTAAATCTGTGATGGATGACATTTTGGAAGCTAGAAGGTCTTGTACTAGAAAATCTTATGCTGATAAATGGAAGAGACTCTGTGCTTGGAACCCAAGCACAAGGAACGGACACAGCAAAGCCAAATATCCCTCAGATTTTGCAATATTTGACTGAGATGCTTGACAAGGGCCTATCTTTTTCTTCAATAAAAATCCATGCCTCTGCCATCTCGGCCCATTACAACACAGAGCCTCCCCTCTTTTCTCATCCTCTGCTTAAACAGTATCTTTGAGGGGCCAAAAATTTAAGGCCTCCCAGAAGATCACCAACTCCTGCATGGGACCTAAATATTGTGCTGGAAAAACTCATCCTGCCTCCTTTTGAACCAGCAGCTACTGCAGATATAACAGTTTTTATCTTTGAAAACAGCTTTCCTATTGGCAATCACTTCAGCAAGAAGGGTTTCAGATCTACAGGCCCTCATGGCTGTGGAGCCTTTTATTACATTTTACCCGGACAGCGTGTCCCTCAGGATCAATCCTTCTTTTATGCCTAAGGTGGTATCCAGTGTGGCTCTTAACCAAACAATTCACCTGCCAACTTTTTACCCAAATCCGCAGAACAAGGGAGAGCGGATTCTGCATTTATTGTATGTACACAGACAACTAAGATTCTACTTAAACAGGACCATATCTGTCAAAGTCTGAGCAACTACTGGTGGCATTTGCTGCAGGATCAGAGGGGAAGGCTATATCAAAGAAGACTATTTCTAAGTGGATAAGCCACTGTATTCGTTTCTGCTACTTGGACCATGGTAAACCTGTGCCCGAGGGGATCAGGTCACATTCCACCAGGGCTGTCTCTACCTCAGCAGCTTTTCTCAGAGGAGTTCCAACCAAGGACATTCTAGAAGTTGCTACTTGGAGCTCGGTTCATACCTTCACAAAGCATTATCATTTACCTCTCTTCTCCAAATCCAGGGCAGGCTTTGCCACTGCAGTTCTGCAGGGCCTTATAGCCGCTCCTAATGCTGTCTAGTTCCATCCTCCCATCCACAGCTTTGGGATTCTACCCAAATGTAATGACTGCAACCGTGAAACATGAAGAACATAGTACAGTTGTGTACACTTACCATAAATGTAGATATTTGAGTGTATTCACTGTTGCAGTCCGGGTTACCCACCAGCCATCCTCCCTTTTCTATAACTTCTCTTTCCTTCACTATATTCTAAAGCCTTTGGGGTGCATTTGCTTTTAAATGAAGTTAAAGTTTATATTGCTAAAAATGCCTTTGCATATATATTTCTGTTTTATATACATATTTATATACATTGTTGCTCCCCATTTGGGGGGCACCTGACATCTGGGGCAACAAAAACTGAATAAAATGGCGTCTGCTGCATGTTTTATACCCCTGATGACCTGACGTCATGGAAGAGGAGACAGCAACCGACGTAGGACCCAAAACTTTGTTATTTAGGCCGACTGAGGGCAACCTGTCAGCAGATTACCCAAATGTAATGACTGCAACAGTGAATACACTCTAACATCTACATTTATGGCAAGTGTACACAACTGTACTTTACATCTCCACTACTTACTCCAGAAGTGGCCTTCAATTACCCCGCCCTCCTAAAGCCCACTGAACTAGATCTATTTTCATGTCCTCAGTCTTTTATTCCAGAATCTCGATTGATATTTGTGCTGCAGCCACCTGGTCTAATGTTCATACTTTTGTGACTCATTGCAAATTGGATATTTGTTTCCAGGAACCAGGCTTCTTTTGGTTCTTCTGTGCTCTGGCATATCCTTCCTTGAGACTACCCAAGGGTTGTTTTGTAGCTGGAGGTTCTGACCCATTCATAAGGAAGAATGAGAGACATCAGATTTATAAGTTATGCACTTGGCATTATTTCTCACTTCCCCTTCCAGCCATCCCCCTTCTTGCGGTTGCTGGCAGATCTCTGGAATTATTTGGAACTTATGTTCCCGGTTTAAGCCTCTGGTTCGTTTTTGTTCTGTTCTTGTATAATAGTTACCTTTTTCTTCCTGTGGGAGATTTTGAGGGCAGCATATTCTGAGAAGACTGGGCAAAGGGTAGAGCATTATGGGAAGAGGAAGGAGCTTGAAACTTGGAGCCTAGTTTGTAGAAATGCAGCAGAGTTGCATCTGAGGATCAGATTTGTAACCCAGTGTGTGGCAGGTGAGGGATTATCTTCTCACCACTTTCTAATTACAATGCATATCTTGCAGAAATCCAATATATCTGAGGACAAGTTGAACAGATCCGTCCTGCTTTCTAAGGAGCAGTCCCTTGATTCACTAGTAAAGGAGTGGATTTTCAACCACTGGGGAAGCCCGTGGTGTGAACTCTTACTCTGTCCAGAAAAAGAAAAGCAAAACTTTTTCTTCACTCTTATTCTGCATGAGGGGGAGTCACCACAAGATGCTCTAACGCACCCTTGATGCCTTGGATTCCCTTGTGCCTTTTTCCCAATGCCGCTGATTCCTAAGTTCCTACAGAAAGAGTCAACGATTAAGGTCAGAGTAATCTGCATAGTTCCTTATTGGCCTTGACAAGTGTTTTATTGCTTCCTCTGCCCTTATCTAATTTCACCCACCTTGGGTACTGGGTTCTGATTCAGAGCAATTTTCTCACTCATTGGGTTTACCTCACCCCAACATGTAGTCTCTTAAATTGACCGTATCTTTTTTATTTATTAACAAGCGCACTATTAAACTTCTGTTTGATTTTGTCCGACATTACTTTGGCAGAAAATTTAATTACACCATGCCATCGGAACTTCCGACTACTGGAATTCATAAAAAACGCAAAGACAAGGACAGGCATCCGAGGCCCAAAACTGACGACGAAGCCTCTTCTAGGCCAGTCACCGGTTCTCCGATTTTCAACGAGGCGCCTTCGCAGCCCCTGACTACCGCTTCTGCAGAATCACAGGCCGCCTCCGGCTTCCACGTGGAGATGGCTGGGCCTTCGGATGCACAAGTTTTTCAGCCTACCGAAACCGACCCTGCTGAGGGATCCGGAGTAGCTGAGCAACCCGCAGCTTTAGAGGGTGTCTTCAGACCTACTCAGCTAAGCATTAAACCCTCTTCTAAGTCTAAGCCTCCTTTAAAAACAAAGAAACAAATACAGCATTCTCCAGGACAGGCCTCCATGCCTAAGAAACAAATGCTCAAAATGGCCGACGACCTAATCACTCTGATCAGGGGGTCCCATCCCCCACTTGATGAAAGGCCTAGACAGGATGCAGACTATGACTCATCCGACCAGTTGTCAATTTCCTCAGATTCATCCTCCGACCTAGGATATTCTTTACCCCCCTTATGAGGATTCTAATGCTGAGGAATCAATTCCATCAGCCTCTCCGCCTGAGGATTACTCCTTTGGGGAAACTTTACATACCATGAGGGAGCATTTCCATTGGGAAGACCAGGATTACTCAGAATCCAAGAGAAGGCTCAGAGACTTCTTATTACCTCAGCACAGACCCCTTGCTATTCCACCAGTGTTAGATATTGTGGATGATGTGTATACTGAATCCAGCTTAAATCCTGATTCCTTACCTCCAGCTCCAGTTAAACATGACAGATATTACAGAGTCCCTGACTCTCACAAATTTCTGTATAAAATCCCTGTTGCTGACCCTGAAACTATTTCTCAGGGACCCAAAGGGGTTAAGGCTTGTCAGCAAAGAATTCAGTTCCCTCTGGCAGAGATTCCAGAGCATTAGACAGATGGGGAAAGAAAGTATATACGTCTGCAACTTTAGCAATGAGAGCCTTAAATTGCCAGTTTCACATGCTAAAATATCAGCAATTTTTGATGCATCAGTTGAAACAAAAAATGCTTCCAGATACAGATCCTCCTAATTTTAAAGAAATACATGATTTATTGCATGCTGCTGAACAAGTGGGAAAACATACTTTGCAATGTGATTTTGATTCTTTAGAGGCCTCCTGTAGAGCAGCAGTTACAGGCTCTGTCATTAGAAGACATGCATGGTTAAAAGAACATACGTTACCAGATTAAGTTAAAAGCTAAATTACTGGATGCACCTTTGCAGCAGGTTGTCTTATTTGGAGTTAAGGCAGAAGAGGTATTAAAGAAAATGGAGGATAAGGCAAAATCTATGCTAACAGTGAAGGATTTCTTACAGGTTCAGCCTCCTCGATTTAGTAGAAACTGGCCAACAAAGAATTGGTCCTTTCCAGTTACGGACAGACCTGAAAGGGGCAGATACAGACGTCCAAGAGGTAGAGGTCAGCCACAAGGTCCTTACAGGCCTCGACAATGGGGTGCATTAGGCCAGAAAGAAGGGGAAGACAGGCACCAACCTTATAAAAAAACAGCCCCAATGACTTCCCACTACAGCTGCCAAACAACTCTCTCTTGGCAGCCCCCTTGGGAGGAAAACTGGCACTTTTCTATCACAATTGGCATATGTTCAAAGACAAATGGGTTCTCAATATTGTATCTCAAGGTTACAGGTTCCACTTTCACACTCTGCCAAGATTAAAAGGAATGCCAAAGCTGCCACCAAATCAATGGGCAGAGGCTCAAAAACAAATTACAGCACTCATGAACATGGGAGCTATTCAGAAGGTTACCACCACAGGAACAAGGACAAGCATTTTACTCAAGACTCTTTCTGGTTCCCAGAAAAGACAAAGCGTGGAGGCCCATTCTGGATCTTTCTTCTCTAAACACTTACCTGGATGTTCCGAAACTCAAAATGTTGACATTACAGCAGCTTCTTCCCATGCTGGGCAAGAAAGCTTGGCTCGTGACCTTGGACCTCAAGGAGGCATACCTGCATGTCCCTATCAGTCAAAACTGCAGAAGATACCTCAGATTCATAGCTGGTCCAATGCACTATCAATTCTCTGCACTGCCCTTTGGCTTATCTATTGTGCCCAGGGTCTTCACAAACTGCCTGGCACCAGTAATTACATTTTGCAGACAGAAAGGAATTCAAATTTACCTGTACCTGGACGACTGCCTGATTCAAGTAGAG
The DNA here is from genome assembly GCF_019279795.1 of Protopterus annectens. Taxonomy (NCBI): domain Eukaryota; kingdom Metazoa; phylum Chordata; order Ceratodontiformes; family Protopteridae; genus Protopterus; species Protopterus annectens. Next base: position 730,320,414 of record NC_056737.1, on the reverse strand, counting down.
AGCAAGGACATTCTTCTAAAGCATCTGGCCTTTGTAAAAAAGTTAAGTTGCCTGGGGTACACAGTAAACGAAAAGAAATCAAAACTCGTGCCCTCACAAGAGATAATATTCATGGGTGCCAGCTTGAACACAGCGGCCCAGATGGCTTATCTCATGCCAGGCAAGCAAAGACAACTGACTCAATACTTCCAATTGATGGCAACAAAGACCCAACTCCCTGCAAGAAAAATTCTGCAGGTCTTGGGCTACATGGCATCTTGCACACTACTAATTCCATATGCCAGACTGCATATGAGGAAACTACAATGGTACCTAAAGAGTGGATGGTCTCAATACTGTCAAAGTTTGGAAACAATTATACCATTAATTCCTTGCCTTCAACAGGAGTTTCGATAGTGGGCTCAAGCTTGTCACCTCAACAAGGGACAGCCTTTTACTCAACCCACAGCCAGGCAAACACTGACAACAGATGCATCGGATTACGCCTGGGGAGCACACATGGCAGGAAAATGTATTCAGGGCAAGTGGCCCGCAGAACAAAGGCATCTTCCCATCAATCATAAAGAGATGCTAGCTGTACAAAATGCCCTTTATAGCTTTCAAGGACCTGCTGCATCCAGGACAACTATTACTAAAGGCAGACAACACCACAGTTATATGGTACATAAGCAAGGGGGCACTCACTCCTACCCCCTCTGCAGACAAGCCATGACCTTGTGGAACACCGCTATAAACTATCAAGTTCATCTACAAGCACAATTCCTGCCAGGAGAGAAAAACACACTGGCAGACGACTTAAGCAGAAATATCATGGTTCCCCACTAATGGGAATTGAATCCACAAATATTCAGAATGATAACACAGAAATGGTGGAGCCCGGACATAGATCTGTTTGCATCCCCAATGAACTGCCAGTTACAGAAATTCTGCACAAGGAGTTACCATCCACAAGCATGGAAAGTGGATGCCCTCTCATTCAGCTGGAGAAACATAAAAGTATCCGCTTTCCTACCACTGCCTCTTCTTCCAAAGGTACTCATAAAAGCCAGGCAAGAAGAGTCAAAGATGATCCTGATTGCACCAGACCGGCCACGTCAGCACTGGTACCCAATCTTAAATAACTTAGCACAAGGACCACCTTGGATTTTGCCTCAAATACCACATCTGCTGTCTCGGCACAACAATCAGATACTCCACAGCCAGCTAAAGACCTTAAACCTAGCTGCATGGAAGATTCCTTAGCCAAGCAAGCAATGCCTCTCTCCAAAGCTGTTATGGACGTCATTCTGGAGGCCAGCAGGCCTAGTACCAGGAAAGCCTATTCGGATAAATGGAAGAGATTCTGTGCCTGGAACCAGGCTCACAGCCTTGACCCTATTGTGCCAAACATTCCTCAGATACTACAATATTTGACTGAGATGCTGGACAAAGGACTCTCCTTTTCATCGATCAAGATCCATGCCTCTGCCATCTCTGTTCATTACAACACGGATCCATCAATTTTCTCTAATCCTTTGCTAAAACAGTACCTCAGAGGGGCTAAAAACATAAGACCGCCCCGTAGAGCACCTTCTCCAACTTGGGACCTCAACTTTGTTTTGGAAAAATTAACTTTACCTCCTTTTGAGCCAGCTAGCACAGCAGAATTAAAATATATCTCTTGGAAAACTGCTCTGCTCCTGGCAATAACATCAGCACGAAGAGTTTTAGAATTACAGGCACTAATGGCAGTGGAACCTTTCCTCATTTTCCACCAGGACACGGTGTCCTTAAGAACTTAACCCTACGTTTATGCCTAAGGTGGTTTCAAGTGTCTCTCTAAACCAAACTATTCACTTGCCAACTTTTTATCCAAAACCACAGAATAAAGGGGAGAGACTACTGCATTCATTGGACAATCACAGGCAGTTACGCTTCTACTTGGACAAAATCCAAAGATTTCAGAAAATCTCAGCAGTTATTGGTAGCATATGCTGCAGGAGCACAGGGAAAAGCCATTTCAAAACAGACCATTTCTAAATGGATAGAACATTGTATACGTTTCTGCTATATGCACCATGGAAAACCTGTGCCTAACAGCATTAGATCTCATTCCACCAGGGCAACAGCCACTTCAACTGCCTACCTCAGAGGAGTACCTACCAAGGATATTTTGGAAGCAGCAACATGGAGTTCTTTGCATACCTCCACCAAGCATTACCATCTGCCTCTATACTCTAAATCCAGAGCTGGCTTCGCCTCTGCAGTGCTGCAGGGCCTTATAGCCACCCCTAATGCCTTATAGAACCAGCTACCCTACCTCAGCTTTGGGATTCTATCCAAGTGTAATGACTGAAGCAGTGTAACACTATGAACATAGTACAGTTTTGTACCTACCATAAATGTAGATGTTTGAGTGTATACACTGCTGCAGTCCAGGTTACCCTCCCTCCTTCCCCTCTTACTTGCTGGTACGTACCTAGGCCTTCTACCCTTTACTACCTATGGGGAGTATTTGCTGGTAACTGAAAGTTGTTTGCTTTTTCTTATTTATGTTTTATTAGCAATTTGAATTGCCTACCTATTTGGGGGCACCTGACATCTGGGGCAAGAAAAACTGAAGAAAATGGTGTCGGCTGCATCTTGTATACCCCTGTCGCACTGACGTCAGGTAGGAGGTGACCGCAACCGACGCCGGACCAAGACTTTGGGACGCAGGCCAACTGGGGAACCGCCTGATGGCAGGATAAACCCAAGTGTAATGACTGCAGCAGTGTATACACTCTAACATCTACATTTATGGTAGGTACAAAACTACTTTTCTGTTTGGGCTGTGGATAAAAATACTTATCCTTTTTCAGTCAGTCTTCGATCTATCTAGAAACTCCTTGCACATCTCTTTCAAGATGGGGTTAACTATTGCACTATTAAAGTACAGTTAATTGCAATTTCCTTTTCCCAGAAAAAGGAAAATCATACCCCCATAGCTTTGATTAGATTTTTCCAGTCCTTTCTTTGAGTTACATTTCTCTTTTGGCTTCTTCTTGTAGATCAAATTCCTCCATTGGATAGTATAATTGTTTTACAGGCTATGACTGGCCCTCCCATCAAACCTGCTGCTAAAGTTGACCCTGAAGTTTTTATCTTGGAAAAGCTTATTTCTGGGGGCTATCACTTTTGCCAGGAGTTTTCTGAACCCAAACGCTTTATACTCAAAACCTGAAGCTCCAATTTTTCATAAGGTCAGGGTGACTCTGAGAACCAACCATCTGATATTGTTAATCCTCGTTCATTCCTTGCGCATGGGTATTGGTTCCGAGCTCTGAACCGAGCCGGCCATTTTCCAAGCTCACGTCAGCTTCAAACTCTCGAGCTAAACTCTTACCCACAATCCCCCTCTCCCTGTTACCTCAGATTTCATTTGCCGCATTGCCATTCGGTCGTGCCAATCTACTTCTCTTGAGCTAAGTACAGTCAATTGTTTAATTGCTTTACAGATTACTTTTCTGTCAGAAAAGTTCATATTTTATTGTCTTACCCTATCGCATCTAGCTTTCATAATTTCTTCAGGTTTTTCTGCTTTTTTTTTTACTACTTTTACCGCGAGGTATTCTCTCGTTACCATCGTTGGTAATCTTTTTCCCTTTTCTCTCTCATATCTTCGGGGTACTCTCTTGTACCATTGTTGGTACTTTTCTATTAATTAATTTGCTCTCATGGCAGATAAAAAGGTAGTCTGGGGTTTAAGCGGTGTTCTGATTGTGGGCACAAACTGCCTACTTCTGATGGTGCACTCTTGTGTATTTATTGTTTGGGAGCTTCCCATTTGTCTGTTGACCCACCCTGTACTATTTGTGAGAACTTTTCTAATGGAACATTGTTGGAAAGGAAAAACAAGCTGATACCGAAGGGACTTCTAAAATCTCTGTTTTCAGAGGCTATTTCTGTGTCTGAGGTCTCAACCCCTCCTAGATCCCATAAGAAAGGCTAAATCTTTGCCTTCGTCCCCGGCTGGGGACTCCCGCCAACCAAAATGAAAAAAGGCTAAAGTTTCGGCTCCGGAGCGCTCTGTCAGCCACAGTGCTTTCGGTGCCTAGACCTTTGGCACCGAGGCCTTCGGCTCCATTAGTGATTTTGGCTCTGTCTTCTCCTGCAGCCTTCTATGTATCGGCACTGAGGGGCTTCTCGGTTCAGACCATTACCACTGTATCGGCACTGACCCTTCAGTCGGCGCAGACCTTGACTGTGTTGGCTACCAGATCTTCCTCGAAACCGACACCTTTATTGTTGACTCCAGTTTTGTCGGTTCTAGCTTCGCCACAGACAACCACTTCGGCATCGATCCCTGTGTCGGTGTAGATAATGACCTCTGCACCGATGACTACTTCGGTGCTGATAACTGTAGTCCAGTCTTTCTCGGCACTGTTGTCCTCGGTGCGGTCAGATGAGATGGGCACAGAGTCTGCCTCTTCTGTGGACAGGCCTGTTTCTCCCTCTGTCTCCATGAGGCCCACTAGAATGCTTTCCGAACATGATGTGTTGCGGCTAGTGGACCAGGAACTGTTGGCTAGAGGTATCCCACCCCTCGGGAACTATCCTTCCTTGGGAGGTGATCAACCATCTCCCAAAGACCCCTTCTTATTCTCCTCCTTCATTGCCTTTGAAGTCCATGGATATAGCACAGTCTTCCCCTTCTGCGGTTCCCTTTATGGATCTCACTAAGGAACCGCAGTTGCCTTTGTGGCAGGAAAATTTTGCTACGACCCAGGATGTCAGCTGTGACAAGCATAGCTTGCTGCTCCACAGCCATCCAGGGACTCCGGGTCGGCAGGCTGAGCCACTTAGGGGAGGGGTGACCCCTGTCCTAGACATACACTCCTCTTCGGGTGGACCCTACTTCCAACTGATGGAGAAGGCTTTCACTGCTGCTGGCGATACCGGACTGTCTATACCTCAGCCCTCCTCTGGTACACTGGTTTCACAAGTCGCATCTAGCGGACACTGGGTGTAAGCCGCAGGACCTATTCCTTCAGGAATCCCCTTTTCTGTTGTCTTTTCCAGCTTCTCCCACTGAGGAGGTCCACAGGAAAAGTTCATATAAGAGGGAAGCACATGGACTCCACAGATGAGTCCCTCACCGAATACGCAGATTTCGATGAGGGGGAAGAATCCCATCGGTCACAGTCTGAGGTATCCTTTGGTGATATCCTCGAAATCATGAAACAGAGAGGTGACTGACAGTCCTCTAATCCGACCTCTGAGGAATCTGTGTTCCTGCAGGCCTTTCGTGCCCCGCCCGGCTCCCTCCCTCCTGGGTTACTCCACCTGCCGATGAACTTGTCCGGCTCATCGTGCAGCGTGCTTGGAAGGCTCCTGATACCGTCAAAACTATTACCCGGAGGCCAGATAAGATCTTGTCCCCTCCTACTTCGGATCCCCATTGGTCCAAAGGTCTTCCTGTGGAAGCTTTGGTGGTGGCGGCCGCAAGAAAAAAGGATCTGGCAGAAGAAGAAAGCCAGACTGTCCATCCGCCTAACAGAGTCTCCCGGGCCCTGGACAGAATAGGGAAGCGCACCTTTGCTTCAGCAACCTTTGCGATCAGGTCCCTGAATTATATGGCTCATTTTACCAGGCTTCAGAGGGATCTGGTTTCTGAGCTCTCTGAAACCTTGGCTGGTTCTCTGTCTGATGAGGTCCATGACAAAGTGGCCTCTCAGCTGGCCACCATTGGGTTTGTATCTAACTTCTCTATGCGACTGATATCTCACGCATCAAAAGGAGCAGCTAGAGCAGCGGGTTCAGCTGCGGTTGTGAGACGACACGCCTGGGTGTGCTTGTGCAACTTCGCAGACCCTTTTAAGTCTTTTCTTAATGCCCCCATTGAGACCTCCTCGTTGTTTGGGCCCAAAGTTAAAAGCACACTGGCCACAGATGTGAACAGGACGGTAAGACCCTTTCTGCCATAGGTGTCCATTATTCTTCCCCTCAGTGTGCTTTCCCCCGAAACCAAAATATTGGGAAGATATGGTTCAAGAAATCTCAGGGTCCTTTTCGTGACACACAGGCAGAGTTCTCCCCCAGAGGCTGAGCGGGAAACTCACAGGGAAGATGCTCCTTTCGGGGCAGAGGGGGTCCGCGTAACCAGGGTTCCAGGCATTCTTTCCCTGGTCAATCCTACCAGCCCTCCTGAAGAGCGGCCCAACTCCTTTCCTCTGGAGGTGGATGGGGGACGTTTCTCCTTGTACCCTTCTGCCTGACTAACCATCACCACCGATTCCTGGGTACAAAGGATTATAACCAGAGTTTATCATATCTTCTTCGATCTTTGTCCCGTCCCTTCAAAAAAATCTTCCCGATGTTCCACTCAAAGGGAAGAAGCAGCACTAGAGAGAGAGAAGCTGCTAAGAAAGTAATCCAAATAGTCCCTCCAGACCAGATAGAATCCGGATTCTACTCAAGACTATTTTTGGTGCCAAAGAAAACCGAGGACTGGAGATCAATTTTGGATCTCAGTGTATTGAACGTTTGTGAGAGTACAAAAATTCAGGATGGTCACAATACAGTCTATCTTCCCGCTTTTGGAAAAAGACTATTGGATGTGCACTATAGATCTTCAAGATATGTAGTACCACATAAAGGTGGACAGGTCATCAAGAAGATTTCTGCGCTTCCATGCGGGAGCCAGTCACT